>NW_010517791.1:0-11617 GCF_000687285.1 Phaethon lepturus
CAGGTCATTGATAAAGATATTAAACAAGACTTGCCCCAAAAGTGAGCCCTGGAGAACACCGCTTGTGACTGGCCACCAACTGGATTTAACTTTGTTCACCACAACTCTCTGGGCTAGGCCGTCCAGACAGTTTTTTACCCAGCAAAGAGTACACCTTTGATACTGTACCTACCAACTCCTACAAGTATATGTCTGTAAATGACATTGAACTTGCAATCAAGTCTGGTGCCTGCTCTGAGGTCAGCAGACATTTCTCTATGATCCTCAGAACATGAGAATGTATCTAACCTAATAGACAAATTAGGCCAGGGGAAGCTCAGCCCTGAAGAAAAGTCACACTGACCAGCTCACACTTCCATGGAAAATCCTGTTCCCCTGCAGAGACAGGATGGCTACATCTATACTACCTTTTGAGAATAGCCTATTGGGAATAGCCACCTTGTGCAAGAATATCCAGACATTTGTCTGTTAGTTGGCAGGCAAATCCCTGGCTGGGTCTAAGCTGTGCCAATGAGTGTACTAAAAGTTAAATAACAAGAACAGTTGTGGTGCATTGCTCAGGCCCATGCTCCAGCCCTGTTTTGTTCCACAGTGTAAATGTAGGCTTAGAGACCAACATCATCGTTTGGAAACTAAATCCACTATAACTTCTGCTTTCTCCCAGAACAGGCAGAAAATCATAGATAGTTAAAAAGGTAGGAATTGGTAGGAAGTCATAAAAAGTCTCAAAAGTTTTTTTCAGGAATGCAAATTAAATTCTTGAATCAGAGAATAATTCAGCTTAAAAGGGATTTCAGGAGGCCATCTAGGCCAGCCTCCTGCTCTAAGCAGAGTCACCACTGAACATGGACTAGGGTTGCCTGCAGAAGTGTGTTGGAATTTGGCTGAAAGCCACTCACAGCTGCCAAATGCATTTTGAGAAAAAGCAAAATACAAGAGCACAGACCTACCCATTAGAAAATAATGGGAACTACCTGGGGTAGCAAAGTATGTGCCCTAAAGATGTTAAAACACGGATGAATCCTATCTACAGCAGAGGACTGCTCATCTGTTTGATATAAGCCTTCATACATAGTTGAACCCCCTGAAATAAATAGCTCTTTGAGAGTAATAAGCAGTGCATTAAACTCAAATCCAATTCCTTGGCTTTCAATACTATTGAGCATTCTGCCATCCAAATATTAAATGTGAAGCAGCTGCACTATAAGAGTGCCAGAAATTTATGGTCAATAAAGAACTGCCACTTGAGGCTAACATAAATGAAGAACAAGCCATCTGCCCAAAATACAGAAAACTGCTTTAAATATACGCCTCAAAACTTTGAGCAGACCATAAAGAACTAACATCTTCATGTCATTTAGTATAGGTACCCAGTAGTATCCTAAGTAAGAAATGTATTTTTAATCCCACATAGTAATGCCAAGATTTACCTTACTTTGGAAATAAAGTTCTACCTAAACTGATTTGCAGACAAAATTATGGAAGGTGTACACATCTTCTGAGTAAGCAGAGATAACTTTTTGGACAGAATTTCAGAGAACTTAATTCACATTATTAAACAACTCTGGAATGTGCAGTGATGTAGGGAACATCAAAGAAATTCATCAGGCCGTCGCAGAATCTACAGTAGGTTTTCTGTGAATATATATAGTAGGTTGTTGCTTTTTTGAATGCCTATTGTAAGAGAGGAGAATGTTGATACATAATTTTATAGATAACTGTTATTTTGTAACTTATAGAGTATTTCCAATTACTGTGTTAGCCTTTTTTAATCATTTCTGTATTTAAGAACTAGGAGTTCTGTGGGCAATGTATCTACCATATCCGTAAAGTGTCCCTCTTACTCTAAGATGAACCAAAAACAGATGACAGAAATTTTCTATCCTTTCTATCAGAGATAATGAAAGCATGGGAAGAAAAAAGAATCTGTATTCAACCTGTGGAAGTCAAAGGCCCTGTTAAAAAGTTAAAAACAGAAGGACTAGTGTTCTGTGTTGTTACTAGGAATTTTGGGACATTTCTTTTTCAATGAAAGAATACTTTAATACTTCTATGGAAATGTGAGGAGGATGATAATTTCCATCAAATCCTTTTTAATGACTCAAGGTTTACAAATAATGCTTAAGAAGTTACAATTGCAGAACAAATGTATGCATTACAAAAAAATGTATGCAATGTATGCAAACCTCAACCTGGGGCAACATGTGTAAGGATGTTGAACTCTTTTGTTTACTTTAACTTTTGTTCTCAAAGATGCTTATTCTTTGGGAATGCAAATTATCCATAGTATTCAGATCTTCTTACAGATTGACAGCTATGAAATGCTTCTTAATTTTGGCATTAGCAATATATAGATATGTGAACATTCACCCATAACATGAAGGAATCTTCCTTCATGAAAATAAGTTATCTTACAAAACCAGAGTGTACCTTGAAAGGTTGCTTTCAAACAGCTATCAGAGGTTTTTATTTTGTTCATAAAAAGATATTTTTAAAAATTATTTTTTACTGCATGTCATACAGGACACAGTGTGTAGTCAAGAGGTACTACATACAATTGCCTGATTCTGACTCTGCTGCAATCAGTGTAACATGGTCTAAATTTTCTAGAGAAATTTTATAATGTGATATTATTTATAGTGATCAAGAACACCACAGGGGCTTTTTCATAATTAAGTTTTAACATGGCAAGAAGGAAAAGGTCACATGGCCATCTAGTGTTTACTGTGAGAAATGCACAAAACATTATTCCCTTTTTGACAATGACTTCGCAGATCTCCTTTGACAGTGAAAGTGTTTTCAGACTGCATGCTATTTCTGCAAAGCTGAAACCTGAAATTCAGGCTGTAACAATGAAAACTGTAGTAAATAGGCTTATTATTCCTGTTAACTGTATCCTTGTGTCTAGACTTTCTCAGCACACTCATCAGTATGGAGCAGAGATACTGGGGGCACGCAGCTAAGATTTTCAAAGGCTGTCTTTGGTGCTGAGTGAATATATTGAATTTTGGTAGCAGTCAAGTGCCTATCTCCATTTGGTTATGTAAATAATAGCAGCTGATACGCTGATATCCCAAATACTATTCACAGACAAATAACTATTTCTTGCCTTCTCACATGCACGGGCTCTCTGAAGTCCACGACTACATTCAGATTCCTCTGAAAGAGGGTTATGCCAAGCAGCTTGGAACATGAGGCACACCCTGGCATGTGCGGTCCCAGAACATGCTGCAAGTCTCATGTCTGGTCTTGCTCTGAGGACAGATTCAAACCCATAGCAAAAAACATAAAGACAGATGTAATATGATTCTTTGGCTGCAGTATGACCTGGTGCTGAACCAGAGCAAGTATTTACAGAAGATCCATAAGTCAAAGCATGCTTATGGCTGTCAGTACCTGTCAAGGTGGAGTTATGATAAACAATTGTTACAATTGTATAGTAATGTTTGCCTGTACATTCTGTAATATATTCAGTGCAAAAAATTCACATTCCACCACAAACAAAAGTAATTTTGTTTCCCTTGAAGGCAAAAGGAATTTTACCATTGGCTTTGGCAGCATTACCTTTCTCATGAAATTAACTCATTTGTGCTTATATAGATTTATCATATTAGTTGTCCTTCACAGAAATGTAGAAATGATCATAGACTCATAGAGTACGTTAAGTTGGAAGAGATGGCCTCTAGAGGTCTCTTCCAACCCACACGACAAGCCAGAAAGAAGGGAGGAGCTCTTCTCCTGCCATCAGAGTACTTCCTAACAACATCACTCAGAAACTCAGGCTGAATCTTTTTTGCAAAATGAAATTATTTTTAATAGGCACTTTCTACTTCAGCATGCTCTGCCTGTGACTCCGTGGTTCCGCATAGAAAGCAATGGCTCTGACCAAAATTTGACAACCCTTCCTAGGAAAAGAAATCTCTCATGAAAGCAACTTTTAATGCATCTGAAGATGCAACATAGCTAAATGTCTCATCAGTACATGTTCATTAGGAATGGCTCCTTTGTGCATAGTGAGTTTTAATTAGCACTACCTTTGTCCCTGCAGGGGGTACTGCCAATGACATCTGAGTTCCCTAGCTTGCTGCCACTGTGTAAACACCGTGACGTCTGCCACCAACATGGATCTCTTCTGCACTCATAAATGTGGGTTCTTGTCCAACCTCTGCCTCGTTTGTTAATTATGGCCACTGAGAATTGTACCATCAAGCTTTATTTGAAGGTACTTCCAGCAAGAAGATGGAAGAAATTAAATGACATAATAGCTAATGAGGGACCACCTGAGCCCTATAGCAATTTCTACAGACATATGGGATCTGGTGGGCTATTCAAGAATGTAGAAGAAATATCTGAGTTGAGTTAATTCATTAAATAATTCCCTAGGTTCTCACTAATTACTACACATACACAGGTCACAATGTTCTCCTCTTCTTTTTTTCACTGTACAATTAATGAGATGGCACACTGAGGATGAGGAGAGGTTAGATTTAAATGTAAGAAGAGATACCACATACGCAAAAGTCCTGAAGGAAGCCCAGATGGTCATTCCACAGGGAAAACATCAGTGTAATCTGGCACAACAGCATTCTGCAATCTAGGTAACAGGATTTACCCTAGATAAGATAATGTTACACTAAGCCGAAGGGGAAATATTTTAAAATCTCAGGCATTGGAAATACATCCTCCAATACATTTAGTGAAAGATATTTCTAAGTCCCTGCAACATTTTAAAAAATCCCATCATCCTACCATCCAAATATTTTCTCTTGTCACATTTTAAAAGACCATATTCAGTCCTCAGAGAGCTGCAAAGTATAGTTCACTGTAAAGAAAATAGTAGGACTTGAATATGATAGGAATACTACAAGCATTTCTGACTATGTGTGGTATGTCCAGCATACCCTCTAGCTCCTATCACTTCAGTGTCTAGATAAGGGATGGTGTAGAAAGCATAGATAGCACTGTAGCTCACTTCCAGCCTAACCTCTTGGGTGTCCTTCCCATAAAACCATAGGAAAAGAGGCAGGACTTTTGACTCCTGTTTTACCCAGATCCTTTACTATAGATATAGTCCAGGGGCCTAAACTTGCTGCTATTAAAAACTGCATCGGTCATACCTTTTTTTTTTTTCAGAAAAGATTGAAACGAGAGACAAAATCCTCACCTTCCCCATAAAAGTAGAAGACAGTGTTCATGGCAAAACTCTTTGCTTGGGGCAGAAAGCAGAGGACAAGCCCTTTGCTGGTTGCAACTACATCACTGAATAATGGAGGACAAAAAGGGAGTTTGTTTTGTGCAGTCTGCTACGGTTCTAGGACCGTATGGCTGCATCGCATGTGTACTGGCAGTCAAGCTCATGCCAGTTGCCAGTCCTGTGTGTGTCCATACCTCTACACTTAAAAGGCAATGCAATGAAGATCTCTGTACCAACACTCTGAAGTGTCTCACTGCTTCTGACAAAATTCCCTGCACATGTCAAATGCAAACTCCTGGGGTTCCTCATGTCCACACTGCAAGTGGGACACAGGGGATGGTGGCCTGGAGGACACTGAGGAAAAACTACTTTGAACTCACCCTTACTACGCTAGGGTGTGTACATATGAACCCAAGTACAGAGAGAAAGCAAGTTCTCACTGAAACAAGAACCCCTCCAACACACCAGATCACTACTGTAGATTCAGCTCTGGTTCTCCTATTCTGCTCCTCTGCACTTTGATGAGAATAGTTCCATGTTCACATAGAAATACAGAAGTACATCTATAAAGAGATCAATCAGAGACAGGTGATGTTTTAGTTGCCTTCAAATGTTTCCCTGCAGCTGCATTTAAAGAAAGAATGATGCTTCAACCATTAAAGGGTGAATCCTGGCATCCTCAGCTATATATCTGACTCCCTTATAGCCACTGTATCAGAACAGTTCATAATATCTCTATATTTGTCTGTACTCTATACTACTCTGAGATAGGGAAGTATTTGCATATTTTCCTTGTAGACGGGAGAGATAGGCACAGAGACATTCCTCTCTCTGGTTGAAACCTGTGGCAGAGGGGCAACTGAGTGAATATCTTTGCAGTCACTAGGCTCAGAGTGCCATTACCTTTCAGACTCCTGGTAAATATACACAGGCTTGATTAGTATTGTACTATGCTGTAAAATTCATAAATGAAAATATACTTGCGAGAGTAATGAAATTATCTTCCACTTGCCCATTTGCTGAATTTTCTTCTTTTTCCCCAGTAAGCATAAAGCTTTCAGAATCTTACTACCAGCTTGACAGAAGGTTATTACATTGCATTTAACTTCCTTAGTTGTTTCAAGGATTTCCTGATGTTTTTTGAACTGTTATTTAATGCCCTTTTGCAAATGAAACAGCTTAGGGGATGGGTAACAGGATACGGGGCCTACACGTGTGGGTCTGTGGTGGCCATCTACCTTCTGTCAATACTGATTACAGTGATGTGTGGTTGCTTGCTGAAAATGAATTGGAATTCCAACTCTGCTTGCTAATTGACAGCAATTGATTCAGCAACTACGCTGACAACTGACATCTAAGTTGTGACACCTCAATGAAATGGGTGAAAGAAGAAGTACCAGACTCCATTCTTATCCTTCTGGGACAGGGCTGGATCACTAGATAATTTGTGGAATTAGATACTACCCATACAGTACCTAGTCAATGACCAAATAAGGAACTTCACTTTACAGGATTGTCAATCTATCACCTTTCAGGAGCGTTAAGTTCACTTAAAAAAATTAACTTTAGCAGAAAAGGATGTTATTGCTTTTACCGAGGTCACTGAAAGGGTAATACCATTCTCAGTGATGCTAATGTGAAGGTACAGGGGTGACATGAGTTAATTGCACAGTTACCACTCTATTATTGATTTATACTCTCCTGACATTTACAGAGAAATAAAATAGAGTTTACAATTTAGACACTCTCACAAAATATAAGCCACAGAACCTACTGTAGAGAGTTGGACTTCAAATTTTTAAAATTGTTACATGTAAAGGAATGAAATTAAGAAAAGGCATAATTTCTTCTGCAAATTTCCTTCCAATAAAGCATTAAAACCATAATCAGGGATTTTGAATGAAAGCAGGAAAAGGAGATTCATCTACTGAAAAAGTTTACATTTGCATAGCTATGTGCCTACAAAAATGTTCTGCCTCTGTGACCAGCACAATTGTCATAATTAAGGCCCACAAGAGGGTTGCATAAATGTATTTCAGCTATACATGTTACTCTACATGTATTCAAGTGTCAAAAAATAAGAAAAATATGCACATAACTGAACTGGTGTAAATTTATATGTTTGAACTCTGACAATAACTCTGAAGTATGTAAATAGCTGTTCTTCCCTTTAAAGAGTTTCGTTTAGCAGCCTATTCAGTCTGGTAACTCAGTTTGGTCACTTTTGTTTATTCACAAGCCAGGATAAAAGACTTTCTGAAAGCAAAATTTCTCAAGAAGCTTCATCTGAAATTTTCTTCAGTCATAGGGCTCATTTAAGATTCATGTTTCTGAATCTCCTTCCCTGTTTCATACTACATTGTGTAATGAAGAATATCAGGAAGCAATGCTCCAGAAGAGAAGCAAGTCTGAAATTCACTTAGTACAAATCTCCAGCCCTGGGACTCAACCACAATAACAGAAGATGAATGCAGTGCACACCGATAGCTTGGATGCAACACAGGTCCTGGAAAAGTAGGTTCCAGTGCACATGGTTCATATCAAATGAAAAAATATGTCTTAGGTCTACTTACATACATGTTCTGTATACTTATCTGCTTTTCTGTACTAGATCTGTGGAGCATGCAGCTTCATCTTCAGGGACTCTGAGGCCTCTTGCCTTTACTTTGTGAGTCTGGCCTTCTCCCTAGAACTTCTATTTACCCCAATATGAGGAACATCCCATTATACCAGATACATGAATCAGGAACAGGAACACAGAGAGCCTAAGAAACTTGGCAAAATATCACACAGTAAGTCTACTGAGAAAGCAAGGGAAGTAGTACATTTATACAAGTGTATAAATATCTATATAGATCATACCCAACAGACAAATCAGCTTTTCCATGATGGTGATAGCATAGACAATAGAGAAGCAGCTGTTCCCCAAGGACATCTTTCTTCGAGGATTCAATGTATTCCACACTGGGGAGGGAATTTCCTTTCAATGTACTCATTCCCAGCATGCCTCTTCTGGTTTACATGTCTTATATTACAGAAAGATACTCTTACTGCTCTTCTTACTCTCTTATTACTCCAATAACTCTTAAAACAGCTGTTTTGTAATGAGTTCGATGCATTCCATTTCTTCTAAACAACACATCATCCCGACTTAAATGATCTTTTTGTCTCCTTTTCTCAGGGAAAGGTAGACACTCTCAAATTCACTTCAAACTACATACACGAACTTTCCAGAAAAAAAACAATCTGAGTACTTCACTAAAACGTCCTACTGTCAGGCTGGCAAAAACATGCATTGATCTTTCCCATTCCTTGAAAAAGAATGCTTGTTTGTACAAATCAGTATGAGAAAATACACAGAAAGTTAGCAAATATTAAGTTATATAGTGTGATATAATTTATGAAGTGTGGTTATTTTTATGGTTACCTTGACATATTTCCTGGGGTTAGTGACTGAATTTTACAAATTATTTAATAGGTAAATATATTGTCTCTTAGCAATCTTAAGTGATGTTTGCTTTTACAATTTTTTAATTAAGCTCTTAGTTTTATGTAAAATATTTAAATAAATGACAACTTTAGGTTCATCATCTAGAATATAAGAATGGCCATAGTGTAATTACGCTTTAGGTTAGACTTAAAGGAGGCAGTGTTGTATCACATGGTTCTTACAGAAAAAGTAAACATGGAGTTTTAGATCTATAGCTATGTTAATAGCAGTGTTAAGACAAACATTAAAATGTCATTCTTTTCCTTTTTTTAATTACCTTAGAAATTAAAATTGGCTTATATTGTTAACATAAATATAAACATAGTAGTATTTGATCAGGTGCTCTAAATACTGCTGAGCTCTATGCAGAGCATGAGGAATATAAAAGAATCACAGCTCTAGCTGGGTTCTAAGTAACTTTGGTAATTGTATGAGCACATCCAAGGCTGAGGTACATATAAAATGGCCTACCCGTTCTGGATCTGGTGACTTCAGAACCTGAAGGTATAGAGAGGTTGTCCCCCTCACGGATGATTAAAGTTATACCTTCAAATTCTCCAACACTTTCATTAACCCAGAATACAGCATTCACCTTGGCAAACTGACAACCCTCTTTTGATCTGTATTTTGAAGATCATATGCCTGCTTCAGTTCTCCTATCACAACTGCATGCATGTCCAGTGCTGTTAGAATCATCTGACTAAAAAGAAAACAAGCTGACAAAATTTTTAACTTAAGCTGGATCATTTTGACATGCTTGGTGGCAGATCTCAGGAACTTGCAGCTTTCAGCTAGGGAGTGGACAACTTTGGAAGAAGGGCTTAGAGCAAGGATAGGACTGGCAGGGCTCTTCAGTACTCACCTGGCTCAACCCTTTCAGCCTCAGCTGCTGTGGACAACATTCAACCCTTCTTCTGCACTAAAGACCCAAGCCGTCTGTTTCTGAGCTGACTATGTTCAAGTGGTTAAAGTACAAACAGTTGAATTGAAACCAGCTGGGAGGAGTTGGCTTGCGTTTTCCTAAAGCAGAGCTTTTCAGCTGGTGATCTGTGAATCACTGTGGTATGCGTGGATTAAGGAGAACATGAGGGGTAACTAAGAAAA
Organism: Phaethon lepturus; assembly: GCF_000687285.1. Taxonomy (NCBI): domain Eukaryota; kingdom Metazoa; phylum Chordata; class Aves; order Phaethontiformes; family Phaethontidae; genus Phaethon; species Phaethon lepturus. Next base: position 9,789 of record NW_010517791.1, read on the forward strand.
ATAAATAAAACCACAAGTGTTATCATGAATCTATACCTCCACTGAAAAGAAAAGGTGGTGATCTACAAATGATATAAGTTGAAAAACATTCTTTTAAACAATTTAATACCCAAAAATGGGCTCCAAACCTATTCTGGAATTCTTTAAACCCAGTGCCAAGTGCAATACATTCTGCTGTAAAAATATCTGGTAAACTTTAAGATTTAGGCAAAGGTGAATTGTTTCATCTTCTCTTGAATCTATGTGAGTGTAAAAATAGCCCAGACAGCCCACTTAGTTTTAACCATCATTATTAACCCAGGCAAAAGGAATTTGTTTAAATGGTTCATTAGACTTCTAGGGTGCTTTTTACCTGTGGAGCCCAACTGAAAACATTACAGAAGTTTTCATCAGTTGATGTCATGGAGATTGAATTATTCCCAGCTCTCAGAAATGATGCTTTTTGTATGCCACGTCTACACTGTCAATATCAATGTATACACACTGTTTATCAGTATACACAGTGTGAGTTATACTCACTTATAAGTAAAAGATCATTTGCTTTTCCTCTGCCTACATTTTGAATTCAATCAACCCTAGCTGAATCAATGAGGTGGAACTACTTTGTGTACAAATTATGTATCAGATGCACTTTCCTCTTGTTAATCTCTGTTCTAGCCTGTTTCAGTTTTGCTGTGTTCTCATATTGGTACTGTTTAAACCACTTTCAACAGCCATGTCCTCTGCTTACTTATCCTACGGTTTCCAAGGTATCTCCCAAGACCTGTATGTCCTGCAAGGCAGTCTAAGGCAACCACTGCGTACTCCAACACAGAGGGAGAAGTCTCCACTTGAGTAAGGATCATTTCAGAGTAGCACATATTGGACAGGCCATGTAGACTGGCAGATTATGTATCCACACTGAAATTGCCATGCATATAAAACTTTTTGATCATTTTTATGGATAAGCATGAAGCATATTCTAAATCACATTAAAGGCACCAAAGAATAATAGAATGGGACACTTTGCAGGTGTACACCAAGCAACGAATCCCTAGAAATCTGATCTGCTATGACCAGTTCTTTCAGACATGGTATGCTGAAGAACTTAAAATTACTATGAAATTTTCTTCGTTTTATCTTTTGTTCATGCATGCATCTCTTGACTGTATTTTGGAAGGAAAAGAAATTAATCACGATTTGCATAAAGGATACCATGAACGTGGCCTGGATTAAGAAACAAGATCAAAATAATATCTCCAAATATGCATTTACTGTCTTCATCTGGGGAATCGTTTTCATGATGTTTGTTCTCATTACATCAGTAACTGCGTTTGTGCTTCTGAGCCCTTATTCCTGCTTTAGCTCAGCAGGATTTTTAATCAGAAAAACAAACACAATGAACATGATTTGTACTTCCACACACTCACTACCATTATGTTAATGACAGTGTCCGAGATGATGACGTGCCCCCCACCCTTTATTTGCATGATCAGAGGATGTGCTTTTTCCGGGGATGGAATTGATAGGATCACTGGCATGGGTCAGGTGGAACAAACAGGACGGACACCCTGGCTCTTACACTCTATTTAGCCATTTGTCTACATGACGAACATTTGTGGGGTGAAGGGGTCAAAGGGGGGGGCGGGGAGTGAAGGAAGCGTTCAGGCAGCGTGAAACCTTCCGGCTGCCGATCGTTTCCTTTTCCCCTGCAATATGTGGGACGCCTCGCGTGTAACGTTTTGACACGCTGGCAGGATTTTGCTCACTTTCTCACTTTTCAGGCAGTCGTTGCGGCTGGGGAGGTAGCTCCCTTCTCGCTCCAGCTGCGGCCGCCCTACAGTTCTGCC
>NW_010517792.1:0-2178 GCF_000687285.1 Phaethon lepturus
GCCCGGGCTGCCTGGGGCGCGGCCCGTTTGTACACGGGAGATGTTCGGATCCAGCGGCGTAGCGCGTGTGTTGGCCTGAGCGGGAACGGGGCGGTACGTTGTGCTGAAACGCCGTACTGAAACGACTGTAAAGAAAGGGTGTTCGCTGCAGCTTTGCTGTTAATGCTCGTCCAGTGTCGGGAGTGCAGGTACCAGAACACGTGTAAAAAGGGCATTCGAATGCCCGTCTGTGTGTGTGTAAGGACAGTTGCCACAAAATCTTCCGCAATACTTCATTGACAGTTGCGCTAGCTAATCATGCAGTCAGTTTTAATAATACAGACGATGCCTTCATGCTCAGCTCATGTTAATGATATGTATTGACTTTTGCATATTGTAAATTATGCATGAAATGACCCTTTTCTGTCTACTCGAAATGGTACTGTGCAATTACTACTTTGCTACACAGAAGAGAGAGTCTCGATAATGTTCCCTTTGCATCCACTAGCTGCATAGCGGGCCCTAGCCTGAGAAGTACATCCCAGGATCAGCTGAATGAATTTCCATCAGTCGGTTTACAAAAAAAGAAAGGTTGTCTTCATGGCACAGCCTGAAGAATTTGTCTTTGATCTTCAGCACTTCCACATGTGTCCAAATACAGGCAATGCTATCTAACAAATAATTGGAGATATTAGGGTGTAGGAAAAAATCATGCAAAGTTCACAAAACAGTCACTATGCTATTGCCATTCGTCCTCTAATGTTGTTACTGATTGCTTATCTAAAACTATTACAGTGAAGAAAATAAAGAATTTTATTCTGCAAAGTATTCCGATATTTCAGGGTTTTTTTCATCTTCAGTCTTGAAAAGGGTCAGTACAAATAAAAAAAGTAACTAAAAATAAATAAAAGTGCGTGTCATGAACATTCCAGGAAAGTGATGTGAGATGCAAATGCAACCTTCACATTTCTGCAAGGCACACTTCCCATTCTGAGTCATCCCCCACTCCAAATGTTCTCATTTCATCTGGTTTGATTTAGGTTTAATGCAGGTTTTGGAGGTTTTCCTTGCACAGTTCTTTTAAATTGTGTTTTCAATAGTTTTACCTGGCTAAGTGCCCATGAAATTTCTTCTTTTTCCAGCAAGTGAAATGTCGCGATGCGCGTTCCTTACCGCCATAGCGCTACCTGGGGCCGTACCAGGGTGGCACCCGCCAGCGGTGGAAGGGATGGGATGGACAAATGCTTTAGGATTTGTTCACTGTCTTGACATGGGATTTGTGGTGTTACCCTTTTGTCTAGGCTTGAGCTATGGCTACATTTATGTCAATATTGGGTTGCTATATTTCTCTTGCCTGTCCACTGCCTTTGTGTTGTATTTATTGCTCAAAAGGTACAGATCTACACCAGCTGAGAGGTGTATGCTATGCAAATTGTGGTGCATAATTCTCGCCATCCCTTGGTACCTTGTGTGCTGATGAATGTGATTTATCAGGAAAGAAAAGGAAGTTTTTGCATGGCAGGTCTTTCTCTTCATCTGCTTTGCTCATTGCTTAAGGATTCGGTGTGAGAGCTTCATGCTCCTGTAGCATCATTTGTTTTGCCATGTTAATATTGTGTCAATAAAAGGTTAGTTCTCCTCCCATTAGGAATCAGACACTATGGTTTCCTCCTCTCGTGCCCCCCTGCACTCCACATATTCACGCGGCACATGGCACGTTTCTTCAAAAAGAAGAATAAATCCCCATCCACGAATTAAAGACGGTGTATTAACCACTTATTACACAATATGGACCAGATCTGTAATAGCATGGCAGAGTATTAGCACAAGCCATAAGCTTATTTTTACATTAAAATGTTAATGGAGCAGTAATAAGTGCAGAAACAAGTTTATATTGAATGCACACTCCGAAATACATAGCGGCAGCCCCCCCAAGCTGGTACAAGGCTCCTAAAGCCAGGTAGCTGTGACAATGACTGACAGCCTTCCTGTCCCAGCTGCTGCGTCCTGCCTAAACCGCCGGAAAGGTCGTTAAGGAAGACAAGACAGCGAGGGAGCGGGCGGTCTGGCTCCGCGCGGGAGGTCCCTCCAGGCAGAGGCGCCGGGGCCCCGGGCAGCCCCGGGACACGCACCCATGGGGACATGACCACTCTTTGTCATTAAAACTGACAATTGGTTTTATTAGTTGGAAGGAAAGTG
>NW_010517792.1:2209-8867 GCF_000687285.1 Phaethon lepturus
CAAAGCAGTCTTGTGTGAATCTAGGTATGAGTTTTAGGGTCTGTGTTTTGGGTTTTTTTCCCCAGTCAAATCACTCACTGGCTTTTGCCTCTTTTTCCCAGTATCTTCAGAGCAGTATGTGTTTTTGGTGAATTTACTGCTGGAAGTATTTTTCTCCAAGGCACTGGAAGCAACACTGGAAACGCTGGTAAGAATCAGAGCAGGCCTAACGAGGTTTAAGAAGCAGAGGTGGAGAACAGAGGGATATGGGACCAGTATGATGAAAATGGAAGCAATAAAAGCCGTTTTATTTGCTAATTTAGGATAACTCTGTAGGTGAGGCGACAGACTCCCTTTCCAGCCTGCGGAGGAATCCCTTGCTGCATCTGAATCTCCTTTGGTTTCTGGTCATTGAGCAGCTTCAAAGGGAAGCTTAACAAAATAACAGAAAATGGGGCTATCGCCTCATTCAGAGGGGCCTAAAAGGGCCTTTTCCTTTGTGTTCCCCTCTCTGCCAGTGAAAAAAGGTCCTTGCTCTTTCTCGTCCCCTGCTGAGCCTTGAGCTCCTTTCAGCCCCGGTATCCCCCCGCTCCGCGCGACGCCGGGAGCCCCGACGTTCCTCTGTGGGGTAGCACACGTACAGAAATGCAGAGGAAGCTGCGTGCTGGCTGCTCTGTGCCCACAGCACGTCGGCTGCCTCCGCCGGCACCGCGCGAGCCCTCAGCCCTCCTCTGCTTGGCACGTCTTTGTTCTGGGGTGCACTGGCCACTGCAGCCGGAGGGAAGACCCAGGCACAAGCGCTCACCATCCCTGTGGGTTGTTCTTCAGTAGCAGCACATCCAGTAACTCCTGCGATTGGTTAATAAATGATTAAATTCTTACCAGAAAACATTCTCTCGCCGTTAATCATGAAAATCCTACCCTCTCGTTCAAGAGCTCCTGCTCCGCGCACCCCGAGCAGTGCTGCGCTTTGAATAATTTCGTGGCAAGAGTACAGCTGGATTTCAGCTGGGCTCCATGGATTACAGGCGTCACCGTTCATTTCCTGAATGAGCAGGGGTTTGTTCCTTTACAGCCCGACACGACTTGCAGCCTTTGAATAGTCAGGTGGATATTGGGGGGGTAGGGTAGGCTGCATCATTCGTTGCAGCTGCAAGAAGCGGGTCTCTTCCCTGCCCGCCCGTGCAGACGGGCGCCGTCCTAGCAGAGAGGAGGGGGGGGCTCTGCTGCTAAGCTGAAGGGTCCCGTACGCAAACGCTCGCACGGGGCTTTGCCTTCGGACCTGGCGTGTGCTGCTGGCACAAGCGGGGCGTTGCATGATACGTGTCGAACGGCAGCTCGGCTTATGTGGGAAGCCTTAAGCTAAATCTTATGCCAGGAGCACAAGTGAGGAAGTTGAGTGAAGGCTGAGATCTGATGTCACTTTTCTTTTATTGCTGTCACGGGCTGACTTTGAGAGGCGTCTGTTCTGAAGCTACGAAACGTGAGCACCTCTGCAGTCTCTTGCTGTGCGTACAAGTACCTGTCCCCAGGCCAAGGCAGCAGAGAGCACCTGAGGCACCAGGGATAACTCCAGGAGGGAAGGAAAAGGAAAACTAAATGTTATTTCTGACTGCTAAACAGTTTTGGAGGTCGCTGGAGATGATGGATATGAATGTGTCTTTAACTTAATATGGCAGGGATGAGCCTCTTGGTGCTTGCTCGCATTGACGGAGGGGACCAAGCAAGCCCTGCTGCATGGGCAGACCCACTCCTCAGAGGTGTGCTCGGTGCGAAGGTCAGTCTGTGCGTCCTGGCGATTTCTGTTGATTGTGCTTTTGTGAAGGACTTCGCAGGGGGTCTTGCTTCTGCTTGGTCCTGAAAGCCAAACTGAGCTGAATGGCATTTGATGTCCCAGGACATGGTTTCGATGACCGTTTGGTGGATAATAAAGCGAAAGGAAAGGAAGTGTGTTCTCCCGCGGGTGAAAGCGGCCAGCTTACGGGGCAGCGCAGCAGGACGTGGTGCTGGGGCTGCCCTGGGACGCGCAGCAATGTGCGGGCATTGCAGCGACCGCACCGGAGCGACGTGACCGTGCTTAAGAGAGTCAGAGTTGTTGCAGAGAAAGGTAGAGCGTAAAAATACAAATGACAGAGTTGGAAAGAATTCAAAGCTTAATCCCCTAATTAATCCCAGTAACTAATACTTAGTACAAAAAAGAGCCTTTTAAAATCATGCCATCCTAGAACACATATGCCCTTTTCCTTCATCTTTAAATAGCTCACTATATTTATATGCCAGTTTATCTTAGCATGTTTCCTTTTTCTTTCTTGCAGTTTTTTTAAGAATTCTTTCTTTCAATAGCTCTTTCACATATTTCGTTAACACTCTGTTTTATTAAAATCGTCTTGCAGTGATTAGAATTTTAAATGCGTGCTTAAAGAGAAACCAAAGAGATTAAATGAATGTTAATAGAATTTAAGACACTCTATTAGGAACTTTGTGCCATATTTGTAAAATTCATGAAGCAACATGTTTAATTATATATGTTGATGAAATCCAGGTTGTAGGGCCTACCAGTGAATTAACGTCAACATTGTATGTTTAATTTAAGGTTGAACAATGCATCAATCTTCATGTTTTCTGGCATAAGTCATTCATCAATGTTGGCAAAGTCATGCAGATCCATTTATCAGCAAGTTACTGATCATTTATAGAGAAGATAATCAGAAAGGTTGGCCGCCTCTCCCTAAAGCAGGGTCTCTTGCATCTACTCTCTGTTTTTCTGAAGTCACATTTTTGCAGCACCTCAGGAGCCTCGTTGATGCATGTTCATGCCCTTGAAGAGACTCAAAATAGCACAAAAATAAAAGTCCAGCACATGGAAGAAACTGATGTAATGCAACTCTAAATATATTTTCTCTAGGACCCCGATAGAGCACTTTAACTCCCTGCATACCTTCACAGCTCGTGATCTGGCATTTCTTTGCCTTCAAACCTATCTTCCGCTATGTGATGCTGAGTTTTCTGTTCCCAGTTTAAACCTTCATCTAAATCTAGGAGAGGTTTAGGTACCAGTGCTCTAACAGGAGAAGGGACAGGCTCCCAGCTGAGACATAGCCTAATGACATGCCACTGCACGAAATCAGCCTCTGCCTGCCACGGCTACGTGTCTGAGCAGGACATTGCTTGCGTCATTCGTGTCTGAGCTTGCGTCAGAAGCTGTCGGGTACCGTTGCAGCCTGGCTGTAGCTGCACAGCAGGTCGTGCACCTCGAGCCTGATGGCCAGTTGCAAACCCCCGTGTTGTAAGCTGGCCACCGGCGAGTCTGGGAGCTGCTTCTGTGAGCGGAAGCCTCAGTCACCCGGTGTCAGGTTGGGAATAGAGTAATACGAAGGTAATCGGTTAAGTTCTGGCTTTCAAGATTTTTTTCTGATGTCGTATATTTGTAATTCTGCTCTCCAGAATAAGTTTTGTTCTCTGTGAACTGTGAATTTTGGACTTCCTACCATAGGTGGTTTAATGCTGGTTTTGTAGTCACTATATATTCTTCTGAACCTGATTAACAGTCTTTGTGCTACTGTTGCCTGGAAGTTATCCAGTATAACAATTTCACCGGAGAATGGGATTTCATCAAAATGTATTACAGGAGTGTGCCAGTTTCAAAAACTTTAATCAGAAAAGGGATCTTGGGAGCCAGGAGGGTATTTTCTGTTGAAAAGAGACACTGTATTGAATGCAGGTGTGTTCTCAATTCATAAGCTGCTTTCACATTTTTCTTCCTACTTGTCAAAGCTGCTGCCTGAAAAACTTCATTCTTCTGCAGGGTCTTGGGCCACCCCAAGTCTCGGCACAGCCGCAGGTCACAGCCGCGGCGGGTGCCATGCGAGGGGTCAGTCCGCTCCACCTAAAGCAGTCCGACGTTACTCGCCCCACTGCGAAGTCCAGCTTATTATTAAAAAAGGTTCTAAAAAATTGAAAAAACAACAACCCTGACGCAACAATCAAGTGTCCCGAGGCAAGTGTTGAGCCCTTGGCACAAAGAGAGCCACGAGGCAGCCCAGCACGTTTCTCCACCACCAGTCCCAGCCACGGGCGGCCACAGGCACCTCACTGGCGCTGCCCTGGTTGTGGTTCCTCTCCTGAAGCAAACCCAACCTGTGCAGGTTTTACCTCTGAGCCAGTGATAAATTTTGTTAGCTGTACGCGGCGCTGGGGGCCATCTGCCCTTGGCAGTGTGAAGCCGGGTGGTTAGCGCTGGAGGGGGAGGATGGGGAGCGCGGCTCTGCCAGGAGATGCACCCCAGTGTCCCCGCACGGAGGGGACCTGCCCTGCTGGCACCGGCACCTCCTGCTGCAGCCACCACCGCTGGCCACGCCTGGGACCCCCGAGGCTGCCATTACCCCGGCACCACGGGGCAGTTGTGTAACGGGGGCACAGGGGCAGGGCGGGATAATTGTCTAACGGGGGTGTGACGCTCGTCAGATCTCCTGGGTGTCACATTTTGCCATTTCAAGCGTCATGCCTGTGGCACGTGGCCAAGTCACTTGGCTGTGCGGTGTGAATTTCTTATTCAAGGTCTAATGTGCTCTTTTTCTTTATTCAAAGTCTCCCATCTTTTAGCTGTCAGGTAGCTTAAGAGCTTCTCAACCGAGGAGATCCAGCTTGCTCTTCCCCCGCCTTATTTTGATCATTTTGAAACAGTTGGGTGCTGACCCACAGCAGATGCTTAACTTTTAGCATAGGGTAGTTCCACTGAAATACGGGTGCTGTTTATGTCTCTAAAGGAGGATCACATAAAGGCATTCAGCTGAAGTAAAGTCTGACTACACAAAAATAAATGTGAGTTCAGGGACAAAACTGAACTCCAATAACTTAAACAAAAGCAAAACACTTTGAGAAACTTCAGAGAGATCCCTCGAATGCTCACTGTGCTCCTCTTCAATCTATGCACAAACCCAGCACATTCCTTGGTGCCCAAGGGTACAACGTCGTGTTCTCAGGACCAGCCACCAGCGTTCATCACTTTGGGTTCAGGCAGTGCTCTGCCTGTGCTGCACAGCTTTGTGTTGTGGTGAGGTAGCGTTGGCAAATGGAGCTGGCACATAATTCATGTAAAACAGAACTATCAATACTATTGGACAATGACTTTAATAATGTGCTTTAACTTTTGATCAGCCCTGAAGGGGTCAGGCAGTTGGACTAGATGACCGTTGTAGGTCCCTTCCAACTGAAATATCCTACCCTACCCTCCCCTACCCCACCCTACCCTACCCTACCCTACCCTACCCTACTCTACCCTACCCTATAATAACATACTAAACCGTTCCTTTCTTCTCCAGGATGTTTTTTGTTCCCTGAGTGTCTTCTATTCATTTAAAAAAAAATTACAAAGGAGTAATTAAGGCCAGGAGAGTCCCTCAGAGGTCTCTGGCCCAGCCCTTCACTCAGCCCAGGCTGCTCAGGGTCAGGCTTTTGCTCCCCCAGGCTTCTGGGCTCAGCCCAAGTCTGGCACTGCCTGAATCACAGTGAAACTGGGCTCGTGAAGAGAAGGGCTCTTGACCTGATGCTCTACAGAGCATGAGGACTTACAAAAATCAAGGCAGTTATACAAAAATCCCTGACTAGAATCCAGATTTTAGTTCCCAGTTGCTACTCTTCAGAACGAGTCATTTATCATTTTGGTTGTTTTGCTGTATTTTTTCCTATACATTACCTTCTCTGATTTTTCTGCTTTCTGTACTTGTAGGACTCCTGATTAGTGATGACATCATTCTTTGGTTTTGCTGTTGAAGAACGTTTTAAAATAAAAATCAGCATCTCAGCCAGATAAAAATAATCCTTGGTTTAGTGCCTATGGATTTATTAATATGACTACCTCTCTCTGCTATTGAAGTTAAGCCTGATGTATTTTTGAAAATTCTTACCCACAGAGATCACTGAAGACGTGTCCCTCTCTGTTAAAGATACTCAGTATGGGAGCATTTCAGAAGAAAAAAGAAAAAGAATTAAAGCCACAGCAAGATTTATTACTTGAGTACAAGTAAGTGGCATGTGAGGGGATGGTTCCCTTCAGTGCTCTCTTGCATTCAGAAAGTCAGCGTGACTGGTAATGCTCCAAGACCTTGATGCAGAGAAGCCCTTTCCTGTTGAGCTTGCTCAGTTTCACATTAAATGCACCCAGAAATGCCCTGTATTATATCAGTTGATATATAACTACAGGAAAGAGGTGGAGGTGCCTATGGACTTATTTTGTACAAAATTTCAGTCTCTTGAAAAATCGTCTGGAGAGTAGGCAGGGAACTGCAACGCCAGTGGACACTGTGCTGCTCTAGACAAGGTCTTATTAAATATGTATTTAAAGAGGAATTGTTGAGATGAGTCAATGGGAAGACTAGCTCCCCTGGGGATTGGGTCACAGCCGCATAAATACAGGCGTGAACACCTCGCTTTATAATACATTAATGTAAAATTAGGATCTGTTTTTATTTCTTGTCCCACTGCTCCTGCTGTTCGATCTCCAGCTGATGCCCTAATCCTCTCCTTCTCACCTAATTGCCAGCTATTAAAATTGCTTGCTCTGAGCCTCTGTTCAGCTGTAAGTGTTGCAGCGTTTGCGGTGCCTTCCGCTGGCTGGGGCACGGTGCGTTCCTGCGCTCCCCGGGACAGCCCCGCAGCAGCGGCACGGAGCCGGCTCCGC
>NW_010517793.1:0-249 GCF_000687285.1 Phaethon lepturus
GGTGCCTCTCGGGGTCCGGGGCAGTTTTGGGCTCAGCACAAGCCACGGCTGAGCCGTGGATCTGGCCGTACGGACGTCCCTTTGCACAGGGAGAGCCCGGCTGGGGGACGGCGGGGGCACAGGGCATCATCCCAGCCACCCCCCCCGGGGTGCTGCATCCAGCTGTGTCCAGCTGCAGTCTTCTTTCTTTCCAGATGTGCACGGCGGGAGGCGCCGAGCGGAGCTGGGGGCCCCACGGGGACTCGCGGG
>NW_010517793.1:352-664 GCF_000687285.1 Phaethon lepturus
ACCTTCCCCCCGCCCGGCCGAGCCGTCACGGTGGGGTTATGAATCGCTTCGCGGGGAGCGTTTGGGGATTATTATTTTTTATTTTCTCTCCCCCCCTCCCAAGCTGATTTATTTGGGGGGAGGGCAGCAGGCTGGCAAGGGGAGGAGGCTTAAAAATTCAAACTCGGGAGGTTTCTGTGAACAAAAGAGGCAGGAAAACACCATTTGGGGAGAGACTTGTTGCCAGCTTTTCGTCCCAGTCCTCCCACTCCCGGAGAGATGGTGGTTTTCCCACGGGAGGGGCCCTGCCTGTCCTCACCAGGGCAAGGAGGA
>NW_010517793.1:779-1002 GCF_000687285.1 Phaethon lepturus
CTCCCGAGCTGTCCCACGGGACAGGCTCTGGGCGAGCTGCTCCGGAGAGACAAGCGACAGTCCCCTCTGCTGGCAAAGGCCACCCAGAGCCACCCGAGGGGTCCCCGAGCTCCTTCCACCACCCTGGGAGCTGGTGGGACCCCCATGACCCCCACATCAGGGAGCAGCGATAACAGGGGTCCCGGCCCCACTTTGGCAGGGAGCGAGTTTTCCCCCGGGTGCT
>NW_010517793.1:1364-1595 GCF_000687285.1 Phaethon lepturus
CCTAGGGTGGTCAGCCCCCAATATTGGCGTCTGCCGCAAGGCGGCCCTCGGTGCCCACGGCTACGCCGGGAAGTGCCCGGGGAAGGAGTGTTTCCTTCCTCCCTGGCCTCATTCCCCTCTTCCTCCTCATGCCTTGGCTTTGGCGTTCCCCATTGTGCCCCTCTCCCTCAGCCAGCACCGGGGCTCGGTGGGACAGCCCAAACCCTGCAGCCCAGGGAGGACGCGGGACCC
>NW_010517794.1:0-8312 GCF_000687285.1 Phaethon lepturus
GCCTTCCCCGCCAGCTCTTCTTACGGCACATGGGGACCGCCTGCTCCTGTGCCTTTAAGATTTCCTTCTTGAAGGCTGTCCAACCTTCCTGGGCCCCTTTGTCCTTCAGGACTGTGAATTCATACTGGAAGTCAGATTTCATAGTGGAAGTCAGAAACTTTCCATTCCTACTGAAGTAATTGCTGAGTATGTTGCTTTCCAGACAGCAAAAATCACTCAATGACTGTGCTATATGGAATAGTAATAAAAAGGCACAATGCATTTCACATTTTCTAAACAAAGTTGTATTTGTCACATACCAGGGACATAACAGGCATTTTCTAGAAGTCTTTGTGCAATTTTCTTGTGAACTATGACAACAAAGGTGTTGTCAGAAATGAACTACCTTACCCCACTGAGAACAGGAAACCTCTGGGAGGACAGTGGGAAATTATGTTACCTGAAGGTTTTCTAATACTGGTATTAAGCCCTCACCACACCTACCTAGTTGTATGTCCTGGTGTCAGCTGGGATAGAGTCAATTTTCTTCATAGAAGCTAGTATGATGTTATGTTTTGGTTTTGGGATTAAAATAATGTTGATAACATACTGACGTTTTCAGCTGTTACTAATCAGTGAAGGACAGTCCAGCTTCTCGTGCTGGCCTGCCAGCGAGAAGGCTGGAGGTGCACGGGTATTTGGGAGGGAGCACAGCCAGGAGAGTTGACCGAGGCTGGCCAAAGGGATATTCCCTACTATATGACATCACACTCAGCTTATAAAGCTGGTGGGAAGAAAAAGGAACAGGGGGATGTTCCGAGTGATGGCATTTATCTTCTAAGGGGCCAAGAAGGCCACTTGGCTTGTTGGCCAAGAAGGCCAACAGTTCTCTCCCCAGTCCCACCGTGGGGGAGTGAGCAAGCAGCTGCGTGGTGCTTAGTTGCTCTATGGGCTTAAACCATGACATTGTATCAGGACACACAAGAAGAGTAAGGGAGAAAAAACAGTTTCTTCCAGCCCGATAGAAAGTTGAAATGGGAAATACATTAATATCGAGGCACAAATCATGTGTTCTGCACATCCAAGGCAGAGAGGAGCTCAGGGGCAGTCATGTGCCCCTTCCAAAGCAGAGGATAATCTGTACCAATGAACAGTGGGCTAGAAACTCTGGAAAAAGACTATGCTGGACTTAATGTTGTCCTATGCTGATTTTTTTTCCCTATTAACAAAATGTTTATCCATACCTTCACCATGATGAGTTCAAGAGAAAGCTACACAAACGAGAACTGTCCTGCAAGGAACTATCAGAAAACAGTGGTAAAGAAACAAATTTAAACTGGAAAGCTGCAGATACTATATAAGAAAGTAATGGTTGATTCATAAGCAAGACAACAGTGAAGTTTTTAATTGTGAGGAATGAATACAAATGAATTCTCATTTTCATCCTCCCACTGCTTTTTTGACTCTGAATTATCAAAATACAAATTGTAACAGAGGAGAAGGGACAAGGAAGGTAGAGGATGGCGTTACATACACACTATAATAGGAAATATGTAAATAACACTCTGATATCTCTTGAATCATTGCCATGAGACCATGTGGTGCTAAATGGGCCATTAGCTCAGAGGAAAGGAAGCTATCAGAGACTATGGGAAGCACAAAAACAGGCGTAAGTGGAATAGGGAGTTGGAAAGCAGAGAGACATAAAGTCAATACGGAAAGTGATGTCAGAGGAGTCTTTTCCTGATGAAGAGATAAGGTTACAAAGTTACAGTGAAGGACAGAAACCATTAGTCGAGCCCAGGTAAATAAACTACTTGTAGCTCCTATCCTTTCATATATAATTCACATGAAAGGGCTTTGGTGCTGGGACATGGTAACAAAGTAATATTGATAATATGTGAAGTATTATTAATTAAAAAATCAAATATTAATTGACTGTACTAACCTGTGAGGGTATTGTGCATATCTATAATATTTATAACCATAAACTGTGTAAGACTTTAATTATATTTTAATGAACCATAAATTGTTTAAGACTTTAATTATATTTTCAGTGAAATATGATATTTGAATTTGTCCAGAGATGTACTCTCTTGTCATGTGTGCTCTTTGTAGATGTTGTAGTGATGAGTCATCTGTAAATTGGTTGTGATTGGTAAATATTGCTGAAAAGATAATTCATGATCAAATCGTGATTCTTTCCTGATGCTTTCTATAGCTCACAAAGACAGACAGGTCCAGTTTACAGACGGGTCCTGCATATAAATTTTATGTGTTTCCAGTCCTGTTTACTGAATTTCTTCAACCAAGAAGCAGAAGCTAACATTTGCAAAACTTCAGTAAAGATAAAACTTTGGCCATACAAATGGCAGCTTGCATTACATCAGTAGTGTCTCAAGGTCTGTGCTCTTGCTCTGAAGTCTTTGGTGTCAAGATTGTTTGGGGTTATGGTGTCTCTGATGCAGAGTTTGAAAACAGCCCCAGCCTCCAGGCTCTGATTGTCTGGATTACTCCTGACATGAATTTGGCTAAAGACCCAGGGACAGCCCAGAAGTTCTTGGAGGAAGGTGTTTTGCAGTTCCATAACCCCTACTGCTGGGGAGACTGGGAGTTGTGGAAGCTATGCCTTTGTGCAGAAGACAGCTTCTGATGTCATTTAGGGTTTCTCCAGAGGTTCAGGCAGCTGTTGAGAGACAGGGTCAGAGCAGGGGACAATTCCAGGTCTGCAGCTGCTGCTTGAGCCCCTGTGGACAGCCCAAACTGAAGAGGCTACCCTGTCAGGAAGATGCAAGTGATAGCAGATTTTGCTCTTTGGAAAGTAAAAAATTTAGCATGATAGGCCCCTAAAACTATACTTACATCTCAATCAGGTGCAACCTAAATGTCCTCCCAACAAGAACGTCCTCATTCTGCTGAGTAAATGGAAGTTTGTCCCATGGAGACTTCTGCATCCATCCTACTCTTCTAAGGCTCTAAGGCAGTCAGTGGACGTCTAGCCAAGCTGGTCAACAGGGGCTGGGACATGGTCATCTTAAAAATGGACAGGTAAAATGGATCAGCTAAATTGATTTTTGAAGCAAGCAATTATGCATTGACAAGTCTGTGTGTAAACATCTATACAGCACACAACTTTCAGTCAGGCTGATGCTTTGAGCTCAACAAAAGGTCAATTTGCGTTACAAAAGCACCTTCATTTTTGTGTCATCTACGGTACTGGAGATCATACAGCCAGGTATCTCAAATAGGCTGGATACTTTTTCCCCACCTGACTTGTCTTTCCTGTCCCAGGGCAGACTCCTTTGTCAGCAGACCTTTACAGGGTGCTTTGCACCACTGTATGCTAGAAAGCAGGGGTGAGTATTTCACCCAGCAGTGTCATCTGTGCTCTTTAGAGCTGCTGGTCATTGTCTTTAGATCCCTTTTTATTTTCAAGAAATCATTGCTGAGCAGTTGTGTTTGATGTTTTTTCTGGTGATATGCACATGCATTTTATGTAGGTGTATCTCAACATCTCTTGGTTCTTGCTGTAGCATGTTTTTGTTAAATCTAATAACTGGCATAGGTACATAAGCAAATGAACAGGAAAATATCCATAAACTCCTTATAATGCAATTTCCAAGAGAAAATATTTGAAATGTAGAGTAAGGGGGGGAGAGGGGGAAGAGAATGGAGAAAATGTAAAAAACATTGTAATGCTATAAATGTAAAAATTAGATCTAATTATATTTCATTATGAGCTGACAAGGGTCACACTTCAGCTGTTCTTGTATTACGATGCAACCTAATTAAAATTTCACTGCTCCAGCTCTTTTTCTTTTTTTTTTTATCTTTTCTTCTTCAATACTGATGCCTGTGAAAACAAAAAGGAAAGTTGCAAAATTATGAGAAAAAGGAAGTCACTTCCATGCTAGTGAATAAAAGAATCTGAGTCAACCAGATCCTTTCGTTTAAGTTTGTTACTGTAAATTTCATTTTTGGACATTCCTCAGCTATGATTTCATACTTAATTCTGCATTTATGTTAATCTGTTTTATAGTAAGTTCTAGATATATATAGACATAAATATGGCACACAGATATATATACATATACACATGCAACCGTATTTATAAGTGTGTGTACGAACACGTATATGGGTGCTTTCTCTTCAAGTACTTAGTATCAATGTTACAGTTTCATATTCAGATTTACAGACATTCATTTCCACAGAACCAAACATGGCCAGTCAAGAGAAGAACTTTGTGTTTTCATGTTTACTTCCCTCTCATTCCTTTCAACATCTAAGTATGGAGGAGGAGGTAATTATGAAATGCCAGCCATGCTCAAAAATCCCAGCATAAATACAGATTTTTTGCTATGAACCTCAAATATAATAAGAGTCAGTTAGTGTTCAAAGGGCATATGGATATATTTTCATCTGTCAACTTTTAGAAGTCTTCTATGGCATTTGTTGTTGAGAAGTTTGAATATTTTCCTTTTAGTCAGTTATGGAATGAGAGTGACAGATAACTGTGACCTCTTTGTATACATTCTGTATTAGTATCTTTACTGCACAACATGTAAAGCATTTCAATCAGCGTTTATGTATCTTTAAGTTAAGTTCCATTTTAAGTTCTACAAACAGCAAATTAATTTTGATTAATAAGTTTATACAAAACTATATATGAGCATATTTTATTTGTATATATGTATATATAAAAGGCTGTGTGCATGTTTACACACACACACACAGACCAGAAAGGTAAGAAAAAAATTCTAACAGAGTGGTAGTGGAAACCTAGAAAATGGTGCCTTTACTAATAAACTGATTTTAACCCATGCATGTTTATGTCCCACTGGAAAACAGAAGGCTTGTATCAGAAATTATATAGGATTACTTCCTGCATCAAAAATCACTTATTTAGTAATCATTGGAGAGATGCCTCAGTTCTGTATAATTGTATTACAGAGCCACCATACCAAATGAAACTTATTATCTCCTTAAATGAATTGATGAAGGTTTTTTATCCTTGAATTGGAAGCACTTGATGTGATAATAGTTAGTGGCTTTAATGTGCACAGGGATGAAAACTCCTCTGAGTTCCAGACATCCATGAATTCCAGTAGAACTGGAAACTGTAAACCTCAGTTTTAATCTTCTTCTTGAAATTGATGAATTTTATCTAAGAAATTCCAAGTGTATTTTGTTCTTCTTTGCTTAGGAAATATTCTATGTGTATAACAGCTCAAATAAAATAACCTTTTTAAAAATTATGTGCTTGCTTCTACATAACTCAGGTTTCCTCTCAATTATATCAAACTTCCTTCTTTCTTGAATACTTATGAAAACAAACCTCTCCTGAAGTAAAAAATAATGTTTATGTGAAGACAAAATTCCACAGCATAAATTCTAGCACCCTTTCATGTTAACAGTTATGTTTTCTATGAATTTTAGAATTATTATTTTATTGAACATTTTATTAATTGAGAGAATATATTATCTATATTATCACCTGAACCTACGTGAGCAGTTAATTGGTTTAAGCATATACTTACATCAGAAAGGCAACAGTAAATTTTGTGGTGTGCAGAGGAGGCAATTGCTTCTTATGTGACAGGTTAAAAGACATCATTTAAGAATAAATTATTTTTAATATATGTATATATGACAAAAATAAAGATGTTGCACTTCTGAAATTGAATTTGACCAGCGGTAATCTTTCAGAGAATGGAGCAAACCACAGTTAAAGCAATACATTTACTGAAGACTGTGGGACCTCCAGTCCTTACCGGAACCATCTGGGAAAAAAACACAGTTAAAAGTTGTAGTACATTCCCCCACTCCCATCAAAGAGTTTCTGGTCTTTGTTCATAATCTAGCTTCAACATGCTTGAAAAACTTCCTACCACAGAGGCAAAGACACTATAACTACCAAGTTGAGGAAAAAATTATAGTCTGACTACATATGTAATAGCAGATGGTCTATTCACAAGCTGAAACCACTAACATGACAACCCATGAAGAAGCTGGGACAGTAAGAACGATAAGTTCATTTCCATCTGCAAAGCTGCGGAGAGATGTTTTTCCTCTTCTCACGAGCTTATGGAAAAAGGAAGCAAGGGGCCTAAGACTGAACTGAACAACCAAACACACTCTCTCTTCTGAGTTTCATCTTTCCAGAATTTATCAGAGTTTCTCAGCCTTATCAAGCTCTCTCAAAAAGGAAAGGTAAGAAAAAAAAAACAGCTGTGTAAAGTATCAAGGGGAGCCAACCTTGTAGTCAACTTAATAGAACCCAAACTTCAGCATGCATTGCAAAGCACTGCAGAAGGGATCAGGATTACATCTGGCTGAGGTTTTTTAAATGGGATATCAAAATACTGCTTTAATTTAATATGCTAAGGCTCCTCCATTTAAGTACTTTGTCTAGAGTAGATTTCTTGGTAACAGGTAAACAGATAAAACACATCATTTCAAGTTTTTAATACACTTTGAAGCGCACCTATTCTACGAAAAAGTCAGGGTCTGAGGGTTCATGAAAGCATTGACTCATGCAGGGCCAGGGAGGGCAAAGGAAGTGACTCTCTCCTTTCCCTTAGGACCTTTGTCCAGATGTAAGCGAAGATTTGGCACGTCTTTTCAAGTTTCCTCCATGTCAAGCAGCTGTCAGGGCAATATTTCCAAACCCAAGACAAATGTGCCAGGCAGTGGCCCCAGGATGGGTGTGTGGGCAGCTCACTCAGGGCCTCCCCAGAGCCCTGCAGCCCACGCTGCTCTGCACCCCAGCGTTTGCAAAGCTCTCCAATAAAGTTTGCATCCTCTGTCCATACAAGACTTTCACCCTGGAATGAGTTGGGGTTGCCTCAGTGACTCAATGGGAAGAAGGCTCCTTCCTCTCCACTAAGGAAACATTGAAGCTCTCTGGTCCATCAGAAGATGTGTGCTGATGACATGCCTGGCAGCATGGTGCTTGTCTTCCCCTGCACCTTGTCTTTGCTGCAGCCCTCAAGAGCTAGTAAAACTGCATGGCATCAGCACCCACCTGGGCCAGGCTGAGAGCTACATGTGCACCGTGCTCATTTCTGCAATTACATCACTCAAAAGGAAAACTACTTTGGAGACAGAGGTCAATAGTGCTCTCCTTTCCCTGGTTTTTGAGAGGAAGTCTAGGCACATTACACCTATGCAGGTGACATTCAAAGATGTGCTTAATAAGAGCTGCTATCAATAAAATTGTATTTATTTATATTAATGATTTTTTTTAATTTAAAGGAAACCCACCTTTACTTTTTGTTGACTATGCTCAGGGATAATGTATTAACTTGTCTATTCTCACCTGCATTATCCTCCTTACTTTTTTGGTAATAATGTTCTTGCTAGAAAGAGAAATCTTTCAGCTATTCCAAGAGTCAGTGAAAATAAGCCAGCCAATTTTTTCAGATTCTCTTGCAAATTGGTCAGTCTTGGTGAAGTAAAAATATGGTTGATCTAGATCCAAAGTACACACCGGTCATTGACTTATAGGTTACTAGCAATGACTTACAGGTTACTAGATGTCTAGAAGTGCATTACTGATATATCCTGATTCTTTTTTTTTCTTACATCTTACAAAAGACACATTCACTGAAGTCTTTTGCCAAGCACCCTAAGAGCACAAAACTAGTCATGCTGTCTGAACTTATCAAATCCTATTCCATTATTAAGGCAAATACATCACAATCTTGCATAACAGTTTTTCCACACTGCTGCCCATAATATTTGTAGATATTTACTGTTCCTACTGTTTCTTTTGACCTTCTCCATTTCTCCTTCTTTCCTTCTTCCTATCTTTCTTGGTCTCTGGTCCTTTCCTATTTTGATGTTCGTTTTCTCTTTTTTGATCAGCTACCTGGAAGCTTCAGCCTCTCTCCTCCTTGCTTCTTTATAGCCACCTCATTTATTGTTCCTCCTAGTTTCTCTGTTCCTCCTAGCTTCTATCACACTTCCTGCTTTACTTCCCTCTGCTAGATGAGTGTCTTGCTGGCTTCCCTCTTTGACTTTTTCCCTGGCAAATGCCCATAAAGGTTTGGGGATTTCATGCTTTTTTGGTCATAGGGTTGCAAAAGAAAAACTCGTCATGAATTCTTGACGTCTCCATGAAAACAATCCCAATAAAAACAAAAAAGCAAAACTATGAACTCAGATTCTTTAATTGCTCCCCAAACAACATATTTCTCATGCATGAAGAAAGTGAAATGACATTAAACTTGGTTACTCAAAATATATGCACTACAGTCCTTTAACAGCAAACTCCTTTTCCCTTTTGCTGAAGATTTTAGAGGTTCTGTGTTATTATCCATTATAATGGCTGA
>NW_010517794.1:8343-24397 GCF_000687285.1 Phaethon lepturus
TTTCATATTAATTAATCTGCTCAATTTCATTTTTACATAATTGTACCCTGAAAGAATATAAATATTAAAACATTAATAAATACAGTCTAGCTGGTGTTATTAAAGAAATTTCACATCTATCTTTTCTCTTTTTTTGTTTGGGAGTAGGCAGGGCATGAAGGTTTAGATTACAATTCTTTCGTATTTCTGCTAATGTAAAATGACAGTCTTTCATAATCCTGACAAAACATAAATTCTTTGGTCTATTAAAGACTAGAAGTTGCATCTGTATAAAAATGACAAAATATATCACACCAAAATTGGCAGAACAGCTATAATGCAAAGGAGATGTGGCTTAATTAGAGCTTCTTCTCCAGATAGACTGAGCTTGCCAATGTAATTTTAATTATTCCCGTCTATTAAATCTACGATCACCTATTACTATTGCTATATATCACATCAGAAAATTACTGCCTTTAGTAAGGCATTGCCATTTTTAACAAGAAAATATTACCATATATTCCCTTATCATCAGAATTGCTGCCAATAAGTTAAATAAAAAAATTGTTATCCTGCAGAACACTGCATCCAGCTGTAAATCAGGAATGGTTGAGGTAAGGAATATGGAAATGTCCATTTACTAACTGCTAGAAGTGACAGGCCAGACTCTCTGTATCCCAAGAGAAACCTATGGCATTACCTTTACTTAAACCAACAAAGTGGCTGCCTGACTCATCTTTTCTCAATTGTCATATAGAGCCTGATGCCACTTCATTCATTTCTTTTTCTGTTAGTTTAGTATGCCCATTTTAAAATCCATTTGCTTGCTCTTTGTATACTTCTGCTTCAAACTACTAATATTCATATTAAACTTGATACATAAAACCAAAGCCAGTGAACGCTATCATAGTACACAGTCAGACTAATTTCAAGTGAATACAGTTTATAGGGGATTGAGAGAATTTACTTGTGTTTGAGAAGTAACTGGCTGGTTTTGGGTCCAGTAAGAAAACAATGCTTATGTATAATTTCAGACTTACATTCATACAGTCACCTGGACACCCTTGTCTTTTTTCAAGTTGCAGTTGTTTCGTCAAAAATGAGGAAGAATTTGTAAAAAAAAAAAAAACAAACCACCAAACAAAAAACTTAAAGAAATCAGGAAGTTCTTGTTTGATATCTAATTCTGGTGATCTGTAACAGTTTCCATCGACAATCTGTATAATTTTCAAACAGCAACAGCCTCTTATGCTTAATAAGAACTACAGCAACTGTCTGAAAACCTAAGTTCTCTTTCAACTTCTTTGCCATTATGCCTACTTAGACTCGGCAAAAGCCAGGCTGCCTGTACACATAAAGCACTTGTCAAGAAAACAACTGATACAGTCACCTGATTCTTTGTGCATCTGCCTGTGTACACTGTCTCTTACTTCAATGGTATTTTCTTTCGGACAGGAGTCAGCTTTGGAGACACTATGGTCTAACACTGTTTTTTCTAAGTAGTACAGAGAATAATACCATAATAATAGCAATAATTTACATCGTTAGACCAACCTTAGAGCCATAAGTCCTGTTATAAATGAATGTTCCAAGCTAGACAGAGAGGAATATAAATTACAGAACAATTGAGCGGTAATGTAAGCTGAGATCTGTGTAAGTAAGGGAAAATAATCACTGTAAGTCAGATAAAACTATTCAGAAGAAATGCATAAAAATACCAAGGAATTTTTCAGTCATTACTGTTTATGAAATATATGCCTGGAATGAGAAGTTGTGGTCACAAAAAGAAAGCAGAGACGCAGCATTATAATAAGGTTTCCCACTCAAAAATATTTACTCAGCAAGGGAGATAACACAAGAAAGAGAAACAGAGAAGAATGTGGGGAGGAAAAACATTATAAAAATGTACTGTCTAGGGTGCTGTGGGATCACCTAATACTGGTCTCACAAAAGCACTGCTTATTACATAGCTCAGAGGATTTTTCAGATAGAGGACAGGTGAATGCCACTAAACCACAGAGGATGACCGCTATGTTCTTAAGAAAATCTTGGCACCTTTACCTACCACGTCCTCCTTTATCATCCTGGTTTTCTGCATCCATGCTGGGTGTTCCAGGCAAGAGAGGGAAACAATGTTGTGTATTCCCATGTACACACGTATATACACCAGGCAATACACCCATGTTGGAACTGCTGCTTTGTAAGATGGAGTCCTCCAGAAGATCACCCAGAGGTCTCCTTTTTCTGCCTCCAGCAGCAGTACGAAGGAGAGACATTTGCCTTTTCAAGTTGTACTCTTTACTCAAACGTTTCTCCTCCCAGGAAAAAGACATCAGCCCAATCCCAGGTGTTTTGTGGGTTGTGTTCAAAACACAGATAGACAGTGAAGCAATGTTAGACTGGTCTAATCAAATGTTGGAGAGATTCTTTATAATGTCCAACCCCAGCTGAAGAAGTGGGTTTCATAGAAATTTTTAAATTAAAGTCTTGTTAAATATTAAAACATAACGTATCAGAATGTGTCAATAAAAGCAATTAATGCTTTAAATGTTGTCAGACGTTCTTTGCTGCTGAGTAATGAAATGAAAAACCATGTTTGTTGCATTGATTATGAATGTCAAAAAAATGAAAGGGTTTGACAAATGCTATTTAGGTTTCATTGAGTGTACGATTATCAGTCATTTAATAAAAGACATAATTTTAAGCTTTTGTAGGTAGAAAAACGTAGTCTTAGCACACATTAACAATAAAACTTGCATAATAAGCAATCAGCATTTTTTTTGTGGAAGAACTGAATGAAAACTCAAGGAATGCTGCAAAGTAAATAGAGATCAGTAAGACTTTTGTTAGTACCTTTTTTGTAATAATATTTGCATTGCACAGACATACATTTCATTTTTATTTTGACCAATTAACTACTTTGCAACCACAAAATTGAAATCAATTCCCAACACCAAACAATGCCAGGAGAAATAAAACCAAAAGAGGACATAGCCTGGTGCAGAAATATTTAGACTACTGAATGTATAATAAATAAGAATTCCAGTATGCAACTTTCACAGGTTAAATTAACAGATTTTTCAGAGACTATCAACATTCAGCATTAATAGTGGAAATAATAATGGAAGAAACAGAGTTTATAGTACCAGTCTTGAGTATTTTTTACCCTGTTAAAGAGAGACGACATCATGCATGTTACACTTCAGCTTGCAGTGCTCACAGTCGTTAACGTTTTTTCCAAATTAAAGTCCATTTTATCATGGAATGCATTTCCCATACCTAAGATGCTGGAGCGGAGGGGAGGCTGTTATTATTTGTTTTCCAGATAAGCCCATAATTTTAGGCACTATACCACCCAGTGCAACATAATTATGCTGCTTTCAATTGGGGCTCTCAATCTTCTTATCAAAATTGTTCCATTTTGTGTGGACAACACAGGTATTGACATTCAAATGTAAGGTAAGCACCCTAATCAACTTTTTGATTTTTCTCAAACTCTAACTCTCGAAGTTAACCAATATTTCAAATCCCTAGGAAAAATTTAAAAAAAAAAAAAAAAAGGAACTGCTTCAACAATGGAATTGATGATTTTTTCCCAATACCAGTTAAACAGACATATCCTAAGAGCTAAAAGAGTGGAACTACTCTCAGACTGAGGAGGAAATTGGATCCAGGTCTCCTCCATCATCTGCAAGTACATGAATGCAATGATTAAAAAAGCAGTACCTCTCCCAGACTTTTGCAATTCCAACTTTTATATATATTTTCAAGCCAAAATAATTTTTAAAAATCAGTTTCTATTCAAACAGAGTACAGCAATCAAGACCACAGGTTTAAAAATATTACTACTTTTTTGCAAATTCAGCTAGTGAAATCAGAAACTGGAAATAGATTATACAATACAAAAAACATGTTCATTCTGATAAGATTTCATCATGATAATTCATAAATGTCACAGTGAAACTGTGTCCTTCTGCAGCCAATAATATTGAGAAAGTGGTTTTATTTTTCTTAAAGAGGTATGAATGCTTTGAGGACACCTGTAAGAAACCTGCCCAGATATAACAATGGCTGGTAAAAAAAGCACTGGTGTCCAGCACAGCAAAAATCCTTCATGTAATGCAGAGCTGAACGGCACATTTCCTCACATTTGGCAGAATCCTACCCTCACTATTTTATTGTGCCATTGTATGTAAATTTGTATTGTGTCATGTTACGTTGTCATACCCTTATAATAACAGCCAGTATATGTTATACATTCTCCACTGTAACATGACAGGAGCTGCAGCCACCAAGCTCTTACCAATCAGGTGTTGTCAGTTCTGAAATGCCACCAGCAGTCAGTACTGGGAAGGCTACCATTGCCTCCTGAAGACCAGCAGCAGACGGGTAATGCAGTTCCCCTGGCCAAAACTGTCCTGATGTAGCTGTTGCTTCCCAGTGGATGGGAAGGACCACAACTCTCCAGGCTGCTCCAAGTGACATTGACAGCAGAAGCCTCCCCCGGGGTCATACAGTGTGACAGGCCATTACCCCTTTTCTCCAGAAACAGCCCCCGTTTGTGCCGAGGTGTGCTCTGGAGTTACAGCAGTAGCGTATCCATGACGTGGAGATTTCAGCAGCAGTACGCCAGGTCTCCGTTAGCTTGCAGGTCGGCCAGCCCAAGGCAAGTGGGGGCCTACCGGCTGCTGTGATGGTGTGACCTGTGGGACACCCGTGGGGCAGGGGATGGGCATACTGGACGCAGGTGGTGGACGGGCTCGGGGATTTTGACCTTAAGATTGCACCTGAGCACAGTCCAGCAACAGGGTAGCTACTTGGCCAATAATGCACCTTCGAGCTGAATATACATACCTTGCACTGATCTTTGCCTTAAAAAGAAGCACTTTACATCAAATAGGGCTTTTTAAATCTCTCTTTTAAAAAAACAAAATAATTCATCCAAATCTATATTATAAATGTTAAAGATACTACAAAACAGTAGCTGTAAGTATATACTATTTTAAAGGAGGCTGAGTAGATCAGACAATTTAAGAGTCTTACAAAGACTCTACTAAAACGTAAAAACTCTACTAATATAATCCACACACTTTTTGAATATTCATCTTTTCCCAGTGGCATTTTGCACTTACCATATTACAGAATGTTTTAGCACAAAAGATAGGTAGGAGTTAGATACACATAAAGCATTAAATAATAACCATCATGTTATTATTTTCATTTGGTAACATTAATTTCAGGTCCACTAAATTCCACATGGAAAGAAAAAAAACTCATAAATTGCATAAATTGTTGATCCATGTTACTTTAGACACTTTTTACTATTATTGCTCTGTAATGTGAAACCCCTCAGGAGTAGAGAAAACTGATAGATGTAATGAAAAAGACTATTTAGTCCACCACATCATATTATTAAATTGCATGAAAATTCACCATGCACTGTTTAATCTTTTCAGGTGTTTTAAAATCCAGACTCATTTCAAGACAAGCTAAGTCTGTGAGCTGCACTCTGTACACCAAACTTTTTCACTAGGGAGGGGACATGGGGAAAAGAGGGCAGAAAAAGGAACTGATATTCCAGACCTCAGAAGTACATAAAAGCCCAGGAAGGAAGCCGTTATATAACAAAATGCCAAATAATATTTGCAGGTAGGAGTTCATCATGTCTGGCTGCCAAATCTGGATTTCTGTGAAGGCCTAAATACAATTTAGATGCAGAAATTAAAGACAATAGTCTTTCTGAAATCAGGGTCACTGGAATTTCACTGAACAATGCTAATTTTGAAAATTTCCACTCCACATCCTTCTGTGCTTTTAAATATACAGGTATTACCCAGAGAGAGCAAGCATTAGTAGAAGATAATGAAACATGGGGAAAAAAGTACAATAGCAGTGCCATTAAACTTGGTGACTACATCCTCTTCAGAGCATCACAGCCAGCACTTGCATTCATAAAGCTCCTTCTGCTGTTGTACAAAATTGTATAACAGAGATGCAGGGCTTGTTATTATTTACCACACATTAGTAGCTGATATACATCAGTTCTTATTCCAAACAACACAAAACTAAAAGAACTTAGATATGATTTTATGCTATCAGCAAATACTGAGTCTCGGGGTGCTCTCACCAAGCTTTGTGAGGATGTGTATTTTCACACACGATTGAACCATATTACTTGCAGCATAAATTGTTCTTTTCTGTTATCAAGGATTTTGTTCTCCCAAACCGCCCCTGGTCAGTACAAGAATAAATTTTGTAGCCGGGGAGAGCTGACGTAGCAGCCTTCAGTCCCACAGCGAGAACAGCTTGCTTTCCCTGTCCTGTGCAGCAGCACTGCTCAAAAGCCACGGGAACTACCAGAGCTGCCTCAGACATGGCTATACTTTTGAATAATTATTAAATTCCTAACCCAGTTTTACGTGTGTAAAGCTTTACACCCCTTTTGATCCCTTCTGTCCATGTCCCCCGCTTCCCTGTCTTCTGCGTTGGCCGTAGGTGATTGCAGGACACGGGTTACAGCGGTTTGGAGATGGTATTGGGCTGTGTCAAGTGGGCATCTGAGGGGACCACTGCCACACAAAAAGCCTCCTGGGACTAAGCAATGAACCTTCTTACTGGGGAAGCTACATTACAAACCTTCTGAGATATAGGAGGGTTAATAGTTTAATTATACTATTAGCATGCTACATTTCTAAAGCCTGCTCGCGTACAACCAGAGGCGGCTTCACACAGAAATAAGGCAGAGAAGAAAAGTAAGGCACAATCATTAAAACCGGAACACTCACGTATATCAGCTCACACGAAAAGACCTCTAAAGGACCTTTCTGAGCCCAGGACTCAGGGAAATTATTTCATTTGCACCTGCCTACTGTACCTTAAGTTTAATGATATAAATTTAATTAAATAGTTGAATTAATAACACGTTCCTCCAGCTTTCCTTATTCACAGTGTCTCAGAAGTGGTCCATATTATTCCATGAATGTCAAATACGAATTGTACAGAAACATACTCCATTTTAAACACCACAGCCAGTGGGGAAATTGGCACAGAAAAAGATAGCTTGAAACAGCGTAAGCTGCTGCTTCTGATTTTTAGACATTGTATCTCCTAATAAGAGAGAATTAACAAAACCGTGTATTTTGGGCAACTAACTTCTAAATATAAATGCAGACTGCTGTTAGGGTGTATTTTACAAAATGAATCCATGCACAGATCAGCACTGATACCTTATGACAAAGAAAAAATAACAAATATGTAATAAATACCATATTTATATAACCATAAATAATTGGGGTCAGAAAGCCACACACACAGAAAAATAATTACCACCCCCAAAGTCATCTAATTTTACACAATTATTCTTTAATATTCAAAAAAAGCTACATTAAATTCTTTGTTAGCATTTAGAACTATCCCACAAAATAACTGTAATACTGTTCATTAGTGTTATGGGTTAATAGCGATTTGATACTTATCATAATGTAGTCATAGAAACATTGAGAATGTTAGCTTCAATTTTTGTGTGTGTTTTAAAACTGTGGAAAGTTTGCTACTCAGCTACTGGCTTTTCCCAAGCAGGTATAAATGGTTTTGCTTCTGACAAACAGTTGATTTCTAAGACTGGATTTGTTCTGGAAAGGCACAGTTACACAGACAATAATCTCATTAATATCTGTATGAGCTGTATTGTCAGAGGGGTGGCATAAATTCTCAGAAAGTTATGATATAACAGATTATGCAGGTAAAACAGTAGTTCCATCTTCCCATGTATTTACATTAAAGAATTTGTTGTATCTCAGTTTCACCTAAAAACAATACAGAAAACACTTAATTATGCCACATCTATATGTGCGCTGTGGTCTAATCACAATATTTCAGCTGGTTGTGCTATTTGTGCTTGTCAGATGTGGACATCATTGCCTTAAATTTTAAGAATTGTTGAAATGGCGATATATCTCTGAGGTGTGATTCTGATCTCAGGTACAAACGAGAATAAACATTTGAACTAAAATCACCTGAGCGTTGTGCCCAGGAGTTCACCCAGAACAAATTCATTGAGATCAGAACCCCATCCACGTCTGGGTAGCCAGTTGTTCTTAGCTTTGGGAACAGGAAAACACTGAACAAATTGGCTTCACATTCTGCTTTATCTTTATTTTTATATATAAAATACCATAAATTCCAACTGACTAAAATTTTCCAGGTCTCCTTCATCCAGAGTACTCATTGGCATTTCCCAATTGCCAGAGATAATTAATTGCAGGTATAAATATATAATCACAATTCTTTGGGATTTTTTTTTTTAAATCACCATCTCATCACCTGTGTCATCCAGAGCTGAGCATTTTCCAAGTGAGAACTCAAAGTATTTGCAGATCATGTTGTTTACGAAGGCAAAAAAATTGTCTTCTACTGTATCACGTGGAAGCACCAGTAACCAAATAAGCATAGCTGTTAAAATGGTAAACATAACGCTGACAGCAGCTACTGATAATTTAGCACACACTGTTGTTGTTAGATGTCCAAGGCAAGGAAACAGGTTACACCGAACATGATAATACATGAATGTAAAAAATAGTAAAAATTAACAAGCATTGTGAAATACATGGTAAATCCCTGCAGGCCACAACTTGCAATCAAATTACTGTAAGAGGAATGGAAAAATACCATAAATAAGCCGACGGCGTCGGTACTGCACATGTGCGGGCTGCTCTCTGCAGCCAGCGAAAGCAGGACGCCGAA
Source organism: Phaethon lepturus (assembly GCF_000687285.1). NCBI lineage: Eukaryota > Metazoa > Chordata > Aves > Phaethontiformes > Phaethontidae > Phaethon > Phaethon lepturus. The sequence goes on from NW_010517794.1 coordinate 17,065, forward strand.
CGCCGGCTGCGGGCACCGCTCAGAGTACGCGCTGTCTGCGTTAACGAGACGAGCGTGCGAGGCCACTGCAAATGCCTGCTGAGCGGCACCGGCCATACCGCAGAGAGCTGAATTTCTTTGCTAAAGACGAAGCAGATGTGGTGAAATATCAGCTCGCCAAGGTAAAAATAGCGTGTGCTATCAGACACCTTAGCCACCAGCACTGCGCAACGCCGAGCTTTTTGGCCACGTGTTTGGCATCACAGTAATCCCTTCTCGTTCAGTTCCCAGTCCCCGCGCTGAAACGAATGGTCCTTCCTATATGCACAGTCTACTAGCACAGTCCTACCAGTTTGGTCACTGCACTTGGCATTGCATATGGGTATCATGGATATGGGTGAACAGTTCCTAAAACCCATTTCAAGGGGATTTTGTAGCGATTTCTGAAGTACAGCATACTTAAATATGTCAGTCTGAAGAATGAGAGCATATTCTTGGTGTGATACATTTACTAAGATTGTATAATGGCCAATGAACATCAGCAACGCGTCCATCAGCTTGTTTACAGGCATTTAAGTGAGACAGCACTAGCAGCAGGCAGAGGTTATAACAGTGCGGTGATAATTACACCACACCAGAGAGCAAAGGTTTAAAAAAAAAAAAAAAAAGAGGAGAAGCTGACAGATGCTTGACTGGAGTGGCTAACCTTCACTATCGGCACTCTTTTCCCAGCGTCTATACCTGGATTTGCAAAGTCTGTTTCATTTTATGCACAAAAGGTACTCACGAGAGTTGGTAATCTATTTTCCTTCTTACCAGCTCAGCCTGATTTCTCAGGGTCTGCTGTTACACATTTACTGTGCACAGTTAATACGGCACCCTAGTGCTGCTACATAAATTTGAAGAGTTCCTCCTCCTGCCCCATGACTCCTACATTTGGGGACATGCAAACAATATTTCTGGAGGTGCTAACCAACAGCAGTGTTATAAATACTAGTTTAGTCTCTTGCTTTAATTTAAGGGCTGAAGAGTTAGCTCAGACAAAATATCTCCTTTTTTCTCTCGTTGTCAGCTTTGTAGCTGACTCCTTCCCCAAGTGCAGACCTGATCCTTCATGCTGTAGCTGCATGACCACAAAACAGAACAGTAAATCTCTAAACCCTCTACTTGTGGAGGAAGAATGAAGGAAGAGATTGCTCTGAATTATGTTACTGGCTTGAGTTCAACTGCTAAGAACAAACTGGGGTGTTCATTTTACAGACACTAAACGAAATTAAAGCAAAAAACAGTGGACCATTTGCGAGGTCTGCTAAAACCAAGAAGAGATGAAGATACATTCTCTGCTAATCTGAAGAATTGTACATAGGTGTACCTAAGCACAACACCTGAAGAAGAAAGAAATCACATAAAAATTCAGTCACTGAAATTGAAGTCCAAGTAGTAGACAAGGCCAAAAAAATCTAGCTCTGAAGAGAGGTATTAATGGCCCAGCCTCTCTCAGTCAGACAACATTTTTTTACATACAGTTTTTTGCAGCACTTCGCAATTTTGTTAATTCCTTCTTCTTTTAACTCAGTGTCTGATGAGTAGATGTATCAGAAAAATTGATTAAAACTTCTCAAAATATTGAGGCAATCTGCACCGCAATATTGATGACACCTGTGGAAATTTTCCCAGTTATGCACATAATGGGCAGAACTGGAATTAGTGTAAATTGGTGAAACTCTACTGAAGCCATTGAAGCTAAACTGACTCAAGACCAGCCAGAAAGCTGATGTTCCAGCCTTCCTGTGACACTTGCAACCAGTCCTGGCGCAACAGGTATACTCTGTTCCCTATGCAGGGTATAATCCTGACTTTTTGTGGTACTGGACAGAAAATGTAGTGTTCACAAAAGGGTTTTCAGCCTATTCACAGTTGCCAGAGGTCAAAAATCACTAATTTCTGACATACACACAGTCACAAAAGTTGGCTATTAGTAGGCCATATTTTCTCTCCCTCTGCACAGTACTTATGAATTCTAACATTACAGAAAATTATGTTAATCCCCCCTCTATTTAAATTTTTAAAGATGAAAAGTCCTGGTGCTAGTACAGATATACCAGTCCTTTATTCCAGTGACATGTTCAAGATGCCAGACTTTATAGAGTAGCAATGTCTAAGCTCTCAGGTCATCAGAGGCAACCACGCTTTCTGACATAGAATATTGCCAAGGACAACAAACTAGAGGACACCTATTGATAAAGCATGACTTAGAAATAAAGGCAAGAAAAATGATTGTATTTAGTATCTAGAATTATTTGCATTTAGAGGCCATGTTTTCTTCATATGTGCGTGAATAAATACATACATATATACACATATACACACACACACTTGACACCTGATTTTAAGAGAAATCTCATCTTTTTTCCAGCACAGACATTCTTCAGTGCAATACTTGGCTATAAATTCTTATCTCAAAGTTATCAGAAGCTGCTAATATTTTCCATCGCAAAAGAAATCTGGTAAAGGAACTTCTAGCTTTGCATTTCACATCTTTCATACTGCCAGAGCAATTACTGCAGCTTTGTGCTAATCAACAATGTTCCAGGTGAAAAAGCTGTCATTTCACTGAAGACATCTGGTGACATAACAAAATGCAAGGCAGCCATTTCATCGGAGAACATCTCTACAATTCCATCCACTCAAGCTGTCAATTAAAACATTGTTTTACTGCATAACTGACACCAAATTCATAGCAAAAGAGCTGTCTGACTTCAGAGCCATCGTATAAAAATAATTACCGGGTGACACCTTAACAAAAGAAACATTCTAGTACCTGTATATTATCATCTTCAATATCAAATTGCATAATACTACCACTAAGGTTCTGACAAGTTCTTGGTCACAATAATAAAAACCCAAGAGCTGCTGACTGCTTAGTTTAGTCATGGTTCTACAGCTTGATAAACATAATCATGCTTAAATAGAGCTTGAAAGCCCACATTCAATACCTGACTTCCTCACAAGAAATGATCAGTCTGGGAAATTACTAAGCTAATCCTGCCTGAAGTTATACAAACCTCTTGTGTGACTTCTTTCTGGGTGAAGAATGCCTTGGTAAGTGGAGCAACGGCTTTGCCCTTCATTTAACACTTGGGTTGAACATGTGACTCACTGTTTGCAGTTTTGTTAGTTTAAAAATCTTCTCTGGCATTAGTGTGAATGCCAATAATTTTATCCCATTGGACTTGTCTTCCCCACAGAATTTCATAAAAGCCTTGACCAGGAATAAAGATTAGACAAGCATATCTCATGTTTACCTGTTTTCTCTTGCACAAATTCACAGCAAGTATTATTTCCCTTCCCCCAAAAGGCAGATATTAATTAAGTAATTATACAGTAAACCACAAAATAAAGACTACATTTTAAAATGTCATTTTTTAATTGAATTAAAATTCATTTTTTGTCCTACATAACTTTAAAAAATTTGGACATAAGAACCTGTAAAATTTTCAGCTAAACAGCATAAGTGTGGGGGTTTGTCTCTTAAAAATTAGAAAAGTAATCTTAACCTAAAACTAAGGTATTAATATAGGGACACTTTTCATTTTCTTTATGATTATTGTAATTAAATATTAATTTTTTCCGTGTAGACCTAACCCTACATCATAGAAACAAACTGTAAAAGGTTGTGTTGTAGAACATCTTCATATGGTAGTGATTTGGAAAAAAAAAAAAAAATTTGCAGTCCATATATTACCAGTATGTCCAACTCTCCTGAGGCATATATCCCAATGAGTTGCATAGGAAACAAGCTGATAGGAGCATTTATTCAATTTTTAATCTGTGCACCTTAATATTTTTTAAAACGTATTGTGATTGCAAAGACAACTAATTTACAACTTTCCTAAATAGACTGTGTTTCTCATGGAATAAAAAGAAACTAAGAATTGTTATACACATTTTCAAAAATACACTTAAAAGTCTGAAAAATTACATATATTCTTACACATCCCAAAAGAATTATTTTCATTAAGATTCCAATTAAAGAGTCCTTAACAGGTTTTTATGAAAGTTTGTTGCACTTTAGCTTGTTAGTAAGATTTTTTTTTCAGGTAACTTAAGTACATTAATTACCAGTGGTGAAGACATTAGCACACATGGAAAGTCACTGTTTTAGAGTGTGTACCTATACTCAGTTGAGAGTATGCTGCAAAAATACACTTCCCAAATAGTACCCTTAGGTAAAAAAAAAGTAGTCTAAAACTAGCCTAATGCATGCAAATACAAAAGAGGTAATTTGGCTAATTTGGCATTGTGTTTCTCTGGTGAAAGCCCAGTCAGCAGAGCAAGTATTCCCAAAAAACACCAAGATTTTGATCTAAACGATGATAAGGAACATCCAGATTCATCACTCATTCTGGTTTCTATTCTAAAGGTTTTACTCCAAACACATGACAGCCACAGAAGGATAAGGCCTATGAAATTTATCCTGAAGAAATAAAAAAAACTACTTTAATTACAAGTCAATACATTTACTATGCAACATGGACTTTATATGTGCCTAATAGCAGAAATTATAACACTGAACTACTTACATTTGAACAAACAAGTCTTTCGGGATGCAAAGTAAGAAGCAAAGCCAGTTGATCCAAACTCAATTTTAAAAAGGAGAAAAGGGTTTCTGGAACATAATCCACTGGTGTTTTCTAATAAGAAGCCCAAATGAGTGTAAAAGGCACCTTTAAAATGTATGAACATCTGGACATTGCTAATTGAAAACAATGTTACATAAAGAAATAAAATTTTTCCTTCTCTGTCTCATATGTCTTTACTACAGAGAAATCTATTTTCTTGACACAAGTACATTGATGTAATTGCTAAAAGGTTTAACTGGCATATTTCTCCATATGTGTAACTTGGAACTGATGCAGCTTCACTATAATAAAACAATAAAAGTTACATTCTGCCAGGATTGTAGTGGGTTGGCAAGTTCTAGGGCACTCTGAAGAGTTCCCTTGCTCAAACTCTGTATATATGTGAGCCAAAACTTCAGATACTAATACAAAGTGTTTCTTCTGAGCTATGACAGCAGACAGAGCTCATTATATCCAGCAAAGAACTAGAGAGCATCCTAATCTCACTCTGAGGCATTAAGACCAATGGGTGGGGATACAAAACATCCTACAGTGAATTTCTCATACCATTTAGAAAAATACTAATGCTAGTTCATGAACTGCAACAAAAACACTACAATTGCTGCAGGCAGATTCAAAGTCTGCTACATACACACTATGGTCATACCAAGATAGCAGGCTGTCTTCTATACAAGGATCGGTTCGTTGCTCTCCCTACTCAGTTGCAGAACTTCACACATGCCTCTTCTGAGGTGGTCAGTTCTCAGTTAACGTTCTTGACAACTAGCCATTACTACTTCACCATCTCTGCCTTCAGCATGTATGGCCACTGTGTCCTCACCATCCCATACACCCAGTTAACTATGCAACATTATTGTGATGCTCCTTAGCAAAGGCAGGAAAACAAGTAAGGACAAACTTGAACACTACAATAGATGAAGCAGAGTATGTGCAGGTCATTATCGGTGCCTACTCCATGACTGATTTCTGTACAGACTGTAAAAAACACCAGTCAGCCTACCAATGATGACTAACGACTCATCACAGAAAAATTACTTAAAAAAAACCCAATCCAGTACTCTTAAATTCATTGAGAATGATGACTTGTGCCCCAAGGTTGCTATGTAGCTGAAAACTGAATACAGTTTTCAGCATCTTCTCCCTTTCTTATATCCTTCATATTGTCACACCAATTTCTCAATGTCTTGCTTCAGGTGTAGCTCCCCAGAGTTGGGACCCCCCACATTCAAAGCATCTGAGCACCAGCCACAGGCAGACCTCATTTTTAGGAACGAGAGATCTTGAGTAAATCTATAATGTGGATAGTAAGAACCCACTGCTGAAACTTTTCTCTAGGTGTCTGTGGTTATCTGTTTCAGACTCAATTAAAAAGAAAGAGCTAAACATTCCTACTTCCTTCCACTCTCTTCACTTTGCAGAGGGTGCAACAGCATTTGCCCATGTAGTGGTTAATACAGCAGGGTGCCCCTCTGATTTAGATTATTGGATTACACAGCACCCTAGAAAGCTTCCCTGCTAGCCTGCCTTAAAAAAAAACAACCAACCAAAAAAAAGAGTAGTTTGCCTCTTTGTATTTTGAATTAAAGACCACTTGCAATTCCACTCGTTTCTGTCAGTCACAGAATAAGCCAATAACAAAAATGTTGCTGTATTGTTAAAAACAATGATTCTCAGCTTTGAGAATCCCAATAAGGTGACAACAGCACTATAGTCATGGGAACACAGTTGTTCTTATTTTAAGACATTAATCTGACTTAGTTTTAAACAAGAGAATTAATATCTATTTCAAGGAATTTATATAATCTCTCAAGATCAATAAATAACTCAGGTCCAGGTGAACATGTCAGTAAGTCAGTCAGCTAAGGATGAGTTAAATATCTACTAGTCATACTTGCAACACGTGACATTCCCAACAACACACCAACTGCCAGAAATGTATGGTACTTTGTATCAACCATATTTTCACACATCGACAACTATGATGCATTCAGAAGTTAACATAATGCTGAAGACAACGTCAAATACAATAAACGTCTCGAAGTTTGGTTGACTAGCAAACTAAGCAAAACAGTGTCAGCTTTTTTACTTCTCAAATAGTAAAATCCATATGCACGGTTAGGAAAAGTTTTCTCTACTGTGAATCAAGAAACAGGACAGCTAAGAACAAAATTAAACCTGGTGCCTCACTGAAGTTAATAAATTTTGTTTAATCACACTTACACTGATTTTGATACTGTTATTTATGTGGAATCAATACCAAGCATACAGAAATACGTTTAAGACAATAGAATTTTAAAATAAAGGGTGTCTTCTTCTGAATCATTAGATCAAGGTAGAGCTTAAAAATAAACTTTTGCTAAGTATTTATTGGAAGTTGAACCACATTTTAATTTTCATTATATCCTATGAATTTGAGTATGCTTTTTAGTGGAATACTTACACAAGGGCTACAGTATGAAAGAAGATGCAGTTTCACGGTTATCACTCAAAAGCAAATGTGCAATTCACATCTCAGCATGTATTCTGGGTGATCTGCTGGTACCTGAAGGAGCCCTTTGTAACTTCAACAGCACGTCCCTACCCCTCCCTCCACTACAGCTTAGAAATGCTTCACTGTTAATGGCTGGGGGAGGGAGAGACAGTAAAAAAACGCTCCACGTGCTACATCCAGCCTCAGACCCTTTTCCTCCCAACGTTGCCATGATTTGGTT
>NW_010517794.1:24428-46428 GCF_000687285.1 Phaethon lepturus
CCCTTCCTAAATACAAGCACTGAGACTCTGGACGGCCTGTAATACCAGACTAGAGAGGTAAACAACCTCCTTCATCTTGGGAGGGGGAATGAAACCAAGAATTCCACTGCACATTATTTTTCTACTGCCCAGGATAACTTTCATTGGAACAGAGCAAAGAAATCTCTAGAAAAGGACTAGAATGGTAGAAAATGGGGGGAAAGTTTTACCTGAGATATCATACTTGCATTCTTTGGTTCTGTTTGATCTAACATATTCTGATTTTGTTTTCCTTATCTAATACTGATACTGTAAATTAGATGAGCCTACAGTAAAGTAAATTACCTCTACTGTTTCCTTGGACTATGTAAGAAACTTGAAATGAGTCTACTGGCTCAGTGTAAAGACCCATCTAGACCCTCTCTTAAAAACTGGATGGCTGAAGAAGGTTACTAGAACAGGGCAAGATTATTTCTCCCTGACTTTTTTGGACTTCCTGAGCCAATACTCAAGTAACTGTCTTTAATAGATCTCAGTGGACTGATCTTCCAATCAATAAAAATAAGGTGTTTATTCCTTTGTAAATCAGCATAACACAGGATCTTGGTCTTGCAGAACACCTGGAAAATCTATTCTCACACACTATTCAAGAGTTTTTTAATAATTCAATTTCTTTTCCAGGTGTTCTTTTTTAGTTTCTGTTGAACCATTTAATTTTGCATCTGTATAAAAACCAAGCCACCAGCAACACATGACAAAAAAAAAAACCAAAAAAGCTGCAAATTCAGTGCCAACCTATGACATTGTGATGGGCAGGCTCCAGTTAGCAGCCAGGCACCCACACAGCCTCTTACTCACTCATCCCAAGTAGTAGTGGGAGAAAATAGGAAGAACAAGAACAAAAAACCTCATGGGTTTTACCATTACAGGTAAAACAGACCCAACATTGGCAATTTAACTTAACTTAAAACATTTAATTACTGATCTGGGTATTGAGAAACAAAAAAGACAAACATTTAAACACCCAAGGAAGACACCTTTCCTCTACCTTTCCCAGGCTCAGCTTCACTCCAGGCACTTTCCTTCCCCATTCCCTGTCTCAACAGCTCCAGTTATCACTGCAGGTTACACTTGGTCCCTTCAGTGAGGCAACGGGTGGTGCAGGAGGTCGGCGTCAGGGGGCACAACAGTTTCTCTCTGCCACTCCTTGTTTCTCACTCTTTCTTCCTGATTCTTCTTCCTTCTTACTTATTTCCTCTGCTCCAGCATGAGTCCTCCACAGGCAACAGTCCCTTCAGGTTTGCCTGCTCCACCATGAAGCACCTCCCTCTCCTCTGGTCTTGCTGTTGCTTTCCCTCGGTGTTTATCACCACCTCTTAAATGTGTTTTCACAGAGACACCACGCACTTGGTTGATGGGCTCAGCTGTGTCCTCTGGTAGGTCTGCTGTGGGGTCAGCTGGAACCATCTGTGTCGAAACACAATGTCTTTGAGGAAGGACATTTCAAAATTAATCATCGAAGTTTTTTAATTATTGAGTCAACAATATTTTGAAGCATAGTTTGATACTCTTCAACACAACAAAAAATTGAGAGTCCAATGTGCTTCTCAGCTGCTTTTGGAGGAACTGGGTGGTTATTACTAAAAGATTACTACAGTCCAGTGTTGGTTTACATCATGACATCTTTACTTGCCATGATAATCAGTAAGTAACTGGTATTTGCATGACTCAGTATAGAATCTTTAGATAATAACTGTTATTATATGCTTTTTCATACACTCCTTATCTCCTGAGGGAAATGCAGCCTGTTGTGAGCCTCCTCCCCTCAAAGATGATTCACCTTTTCAAGTAAAAAGCTGAATAGAATGTTATCTACTGCTGCCACATAGTCTAGTATATTTTTATACGCTGGGATATCTATTGGATTATTCTAATCATTTCTTGCCCTATACAGCTCAGAGCTAAAAGCAAATTGACTATATTGTTATAATATAAGAAGGCTTTGGCATAAGACAACAGGGCTCTTGCATGTTCCTAAGAATGCAGTGCAATGTATTACCTGTTTTAAATGAAATGATTACTGTCCCAGAGATAAGCAGTAATCCTAGTGTTGGCTTATCAAAATTTAACAGCAGCAGATAGCATTATTGTAAGAAAATTAAAACTACGTATGGTAAAAAAAGTTAAAACAGAGGTTGCTACCAGTTTCTTTTAGAATTTTTAAATTAAAATATTATAGTTAAATTTACTGATAGTCTGTAAGGTTTTTAATTGTATGTGGGCATCTGAACACAGGTGTGAGAGGGTTTTCCCTTTTTCCAAAGCAAATTTTCCTAGTCTGGTAAATAATTTAGCAAATCTTAGCAGTACTAGCTATACCAAGCCAAAATGTATTTATGGCTTGTAAGATGTCCAGATTAGTGGAATGATATAAATATTCATCAGAAAAAAAGGTATTATTCTTGATCTACTGCAAAACTGAGAAATTACAAAATCAAAAATAAATTAATCTGAAATTATTTTAAAATTACCTATTCATCATCAGGAAATTCCCTAATATTGATTAGTATGCAAAATCTCATGTCTTGCAGAGGCTGGTTTTGGAAATTATGGCAAATGCATGCATGCTGCTTACTCATTGCAGGGATTATTCAAGTAAGAGAACATATGCAATCTTGAATCATTCAGTTGTCACCGTAGTAACATGCCTATATTTATAACAAACAATGTTCTTACAGTGTTTACATTTATCAAAAAGTGAGCTCTATGAACTTAAACTTACATCATGGCATCTCCTGTCTCTGTCTTCCATATTTGCCATTCAAATATTTTTTTATAATGTGAAACCGAGCACTATTTTGACTACATGTATCTTTGCCTATAACAAGCCTGAATTGTTTTTAGGATATAAAATTTATTATTTTATTCTTGTAGCACTGGGAGCATACTGGACACTTGCAGGCTTGCATGTTGGGCCATTTGAACATAAATTTAAAGATTGCTCTGTAGGAAAGTAGCTATTCTTCTCCCCTCCAATAACAAGTCATAACATGGATGTCTTAAGCGTACACATAATATAAAATTCGAAACAGGATTCTAATCTTCCATATGACATCTTCATGAGCCCTTTTTCATCTTGTTCTCTTTGTAAACAAAACCAGAGTTGTTAAACAAAGCCTTGACCAGTGAGCCCACCACTGAAGCTGCACATGAAACATCTAAATCCAGAAGCCTGAGGAAGTAGAGAGTTGAAAAGTAAATCTAAGTGACAACGCCTCAAAAATGAGATTATTTACTTTTTTAAATCAAGATCTTTCCAATATACAGCTTTCACTTCTTGGTTACTTTCTGAAGTACGTAACTTGGTGTCCAGACACTTCAGTCTCTCAAAGTAAAAAATACCCTTCCACCTTATGACTCAGATGTCTTTTCTCTCCCCTAAGGTACAATATACTTCAGCCTTTCGTATTATTTTAGTTTGCATCACATTGCTTCACAACTCTGTCCAATGAAAGAGGATATGAATCTCAAATTGTGCATTTAAGGGACCAGTGTGTGTTCTGGGATGGGTTTTTTTCTTTGTTTTGAACATTTTTGTTGGTTTGGTCAACCAAAAATTTAAAAATAAGTATATTCCTGCAAAGATAAATGTTATTCTATTTTAGGTTGTAAAGTAAACTGAAATGCAAAAAAGAAAAACAAGGACAAGAGAAACAAAACAGGATATTTGAAAAAAAACTGAATTTTTTCATTTTGAAAGTACTAGATTTATCTTTTTAGGTAAATAAAATATGGAGAGAGTATAGATATAGATATTTACATGTATAATCCATATAATTTAGCTACTACCTACTTTTTTCCCCAGTTCTTGTAGTTTTCTCAAAGATATTATCCATCACACTTTCATTTTCCTGTTTACATTTCAACATCTTTTTTAATTTTAAATTAAATTTAAATAATCTTTCACAATTACTTTTTTTATCAACTGCTTTAATCTTTGATTAGAACAAATAAAAATGGAAGTTTTAAACAGACTGAGTAAGCACTTCCTCCTTTCTCTGTTACTAGGTCAACCATGTCAAACTCTCAAGGTCCTGTAATTCTATAGTAGCCTGATAACTCTCCAATTACAGTAATACTTTGTATATTTCTGAAGACATAAGTGTTTATAGTCTATAACGTCTCCATGTAGGAAGTTGGTCAAGATAACAAATATGGTCCACAATGATGAAGCTGGAAAGCTAAAATAAGCAAACTTACCTATTTTCTTGTTCCTTTAAGATATCTGCCATGACATCCTAAAGTTTTACGGAAGTTTTATGAAACCAACTTCACACTTGAAAGTCAGCTTTTGCTGATATACCATGAGAAACACCGTCATAAATGTGAGCTAGTGGGTGAAATGCCAGAGAGGAAACAAACCAAATATATTCATAGCACATTTCATGTTCTCACAGAAAACCAAATTGTTCGAAAAAACTTGAAACATGTCCAGAAAGCAAATGCATTACTGTGTTAACACAGTTCATCAAGAGAAGGCCTTTAGAGCTCATTACAAGAAATGCAACAGAAAGTGAAGGTAACTTTCTAGAATTAAATTATCTTTTTTCAAGATACTATGAGATTTCAAAGAGATAAATAAACACGTTGGCAGGTTGTCTTAGGTGTTGCATCAGCTATAAATGTTGAAGGTCCTATGTCTACTGCGGATTCACTATCTCAAACCTTTCCATGGAGATAGGCAAGGAACTTTACTGCAAGCGTTCTAAAATGTTTTTGAAATTCCTTTCACTTGTCACAGAATCACAGAATCTCTAGATTGGAAAGGACCTTCAAGATCATCAAGTCCAACCATTAATCCAGCGCCACCATGTCCCCTAAACCATGTCCTGAAGCGCCACATCCACACGTTTTTTGAACACCTCCAGAGATGGTGACTCCACCACCTCTCTGGGCAGCCTGTTCCAATGCCTGACCACTCTCTCGGTGAAGAAATTTTTCCTAATACCCAGTCTAAACCTCCCCTGGCACAACTTGAGGCCATTTCCTCTTGTCCTATCGCTAGTTACTTGGGAGAAGAGACCAACTTAACAGTTAAAAAAGTTTTGTCATCTTCTTGCATTCAGACTACTTGGAAAATTTGACCTGAATTCCCACAACATTTCAGCCACTCTGAAACATCATTTTTCAAGAGATAAATGACCAAACAAAAGTATTGGTGCATTATCAACTCCATGTGGGGAAATATTAGCCATGCAGGCTGGAACAGTAATAAATGCCTTTTATTTCAGAATCTGATTAGCCACAGAGGAGTGCTAAATGAATCTGAGATGCTTCTTTCCCAGAGATGTGATGTATAACATTTCTGAGAGCAGTGGGGAGAATTGTTAATAGTATACATAAAACCTCCTTCAATTTTACCACACAGTAGCCACACAAATTTGCTGTGATATATGGATTATGTCTTATAAAATGTACATAGTTTGCTTTGATATCAGTCTGTATGGACATTAAGTAGCAATGACCTTCAGATGGAAAGAGGATGTTTTAATTCAAAAATTTATTCTTTTATTCAAAGACAGGCATTTCAAACAATCAAGACCAGAGAGCACATTGTTTAGATTTTTGCTAAATTTCTTCTCCTATCTTCAGCTTATTTTTAAATTCAGATTACATTTGAGATTAGAGCCAAATTTAATATTAAGTGTGTTTTGGTGTCTTTGAATAAGTGGAAAATATGCTATGAAAATTGTCACAATGTGTATAAGCAAAAAGAATAGATGCACACTCAACAATATGAGTTTGTAAATTTATATAATTGATAGGTTCTTAATCCTTTAGGAAAAGCAAATCCTATGCTCAGTACAAAAAAACTGGGAGTCAGATACTGAGACTAAAATAATGGATAAGGCATTTGTATGAAACGTTTTAGATTTTGAAAGCCATCAGAAGGAAATCCAATACCAAGGGGTGCAGAAAGCATTTTTCTCACTTCTAGAATTATTAGCTTAGGTGACATAGACTTTGTTCACAAGGGGATGCAATAATACAGCCAAATAAACTTTCAGATGTATGCCTGTCTATTTTCATTTCCCTGTAAATAAAGCAAAGGAAAGCACAGTAAATGAAACGAAGAAATACGTAGTGTTAGAGTGCATCAGCAGAAAAAGAAGTGAGCAGACCTTGTAGTGGTCAGAGAAATTAATGTCTTTTGGAGAAGCTAACCACCTATGTTGATTTTAATTTCATTTTCATTTACAGAAAGATGTCATTTCCAAATTCACATTATTTAGATTTAATTAGCCTTATTAAAATTACTCAGTATTAGACTTCTATAAACTTACATATGGTAAAGACATTGAAGTATGCATATTTTACCAATAAAAGTTTCCCAAAAATGTAGATGCCTCCCAATCTCCACCGCACCCATAAAAGAGAGCCTAAATTGAAAATCTGCAGTTATCAACCAAGGCAAGAGCATTTTCACCTTGAATTACTTGACCTCCAAGGACTTTTCTGGTATTGGTGCTCTAACGTATTTTGTTTGTGGGGCATAGAGAGCAACATACATCCAATGCGTATACAATCCAGGGTACCTCTGTACTAAAGATGATTTATATATCCACTGAGAAGTAAACATTAGCCAAAATGCCAAAAGCTTAATTGACTACTGCTGAATTTGAGTTATTGCCTATATTTTCTTGTATATGACATGTACATCAAGTTTTGGCTTGAGTCAATATGCCACAGAGGGCTCTCTGTTTCAGGATTTTATGTCAGTATCTCAGAAATACACTAAATTATTATATAAATTAACATGATACATTATTATTTAAATTAATTAAAATTAATTTATTTAATTAATTAAATTAATCCACTACATTACATTGTTATTTAAATTCATGTCTAGTAAAAACTAAAATAATGATATCTTGTATGCTTAAGCCAATTTAATTTTTAGAAGCTTTTAGTTACTGAAGTGCTGAAAAATAACAAGATGAGAAATATCCCAGCACATACTAGTGTGTCAATGCACACAAAGATGTTCATTTTTTCAAATACGTATATATTTTGAACATTCATTTATTAAGTTTATTTCATAGAAGCCCATTATCACACAAGATCCTTTAGAATCTTAGCAAAAATTCTGTCAATAACAGTACTAAGAGCTCTACATACTGTCCGATTACCTATCACTCCGTTCAATTTTCACTGTTCACTGAAAGTCACTTTATATTATTATATCACCAATTAATATTATGTTACCATATATAAAATACTGAATTAAAATACTTAAAATCCTTACAAAAATAGAGTGTATTAAACATGAATATGATATGAGGATATTTTCCAGAAGGGCAAACATAAGCTTTTCCATTATTTTGCTTGCATGTCAAGTGCTATTTTTAACATTCTTTATCTTTCTGTCTAGCATGTTTTATTAAGACACAGAACCAAAATTCTGTCTAACATTTGCAACATTAAGGTTAGTAAATTATGAGGTCTCAGGCTGGTTCTAGATTATAGATTAGCCTAGATTACAGATAAACCTAGATCATATGACAAAGATCTTCAGTCAACTGAATTCTTTTTATTGTCAAATACTATAATGACAGAAAGCAAAAGAAAAAAGGGCTGAAATCTGAACAGGAACCTTCTTGACCTGCACAAAAAACATCACTGTTTTCCTTGACTCAGTGGCAAAATCCAAACAATTTTTCTGAGGTTTTAAGTACATACAGTAAAATGAGAATACACTCCCATCTGAGTTCCGAGCAAGTCAGCCTATGCCCTGAGAGTGCTACAAAAATGACACTGAGGGCTTCTATATCCACATTCTTGTTCATTTTCATTTCCACAGCAAGTAAGGAATATTTTAAGTGAATAAATATGTTTCCTCCTAATAGCTCTATAAAGTTAACCTGCTAAACTGAGTCCCTCCCAGCATGGGCACCTCTGTCCTGCATAAAGCAGGCTGCCTCTCTCCCCTCACAACCTATAGGGTCCCCAGCCTACACGGTGTATAGAAATCGCGACCGCAGGTTTGCAGGATACCATAACACACAAGGTAACTGAGGCTTCACCCTCTAAGTTTCTCTACTTTATTATGCGTTACCACAAAAATCACTGCCTATAATTAATACCTCAAGCTATTACAAATTATTATCAGCAATCAATATCATAGCAGCAATCAATACCATAACAACAATCAATAATAGCAGCGTTCAGTAACAGCAGCAACACGTATACATACAACAGTACGGGTTACTACAAACTTATCACCAGTAAAGCAAATTTTTATAAAATAAATGCAACAGCAAAATAATATAACAGCAGAAATACTCATGATAAATTACTTATATGTATATATGTGATACCAAGTACAGTAAACAAATTCCAGAAGGGGACTAAAGCATCCCAGAGGGGACAAACCACTGAAAGTGGGCCTAGCAGGGGACAAATAAATAACAAAGTCTCACTTCAAGGTGATCTGCATCACGGGGTTTGGAGCCAGCCCGACGTCCCTAGCGAGGTTCCAAAACCTCATAGAAAGTTCATGCAGAGAGCTCAGCCTGCTTAGGAGAAGGAAAAGTATGTGCACTATGGGAAGTTCTCAGAGGGAGGAGACCATTTTAGGTAAAAATTAAGTCATTTGTATATCATGGAGACATCAGAGGGTGTAGGGCACCACCATTTAAAGCGTCCAATAGATGCTGTTGATTTCACCTGGGACAGCCAATAGATAATGATGTTTTCTATCCTCTCAGACCATTTTTTAATTTTTCAGACTGTTTTCCTGTCCCTGCAGTTAGAACAGCCAATGGCAGCTACTGATTCTTACTTCCTCAGGACATTTCCACCTTTTCAAGTGATGAGTAGCCATTACAGTTCCTTGGTTTTCTGCTTATCACTGGTGTCCAGGATGTGTCTAGTTTCCAGGTGCCCAGATGCACCTCAAAATGATGCCGCACCTCTCAAGGATGCTCCACATGCCTGGGCTAATATTTGCCAAGCCGGCACACAGTTTCTCTGCCAGTTTCTTAGTATTTCAGCAGACTTTTTCTTCCATACAGTAATTTTCCCTTCTAACCAGTTCTCCTTTCTGGCTGCTCACATCTCCTCCCTGCAGAACAGCTTAAGCTCCCAGCCATACTGGAGTAATTGCAGGCAATGGCCATGCTGATGTACAAGCAACACCTTTTGTCTTCAGAGCATAGGCATAATTGATGGAAACCCACAAACAGCACTAAATTGTTGGTGATGTACAACATAGGCTAGAATCCAACTTATTTTCTCTTGGCTGTGCTCACTCTGCCTCGTTAGGTATAAGTAAATGTAGCCTATCTTACTTTTATAACAGAAGTCAGCAGATACATCACTTAATACACAAAAGGACACATTTGTTGAATAATAAAGTCTCTCTCTTATAATCACTTTTCACAGTAGTGCCACATGTTAAGCACAGACACAGAACTTAAAGGGGTTTCTAGTGAAGGTGAGCTGTGAAGGGCACTGACCTCAAAGGATGTGGTTACAAATTCGAAGTCAGGACATACAGGGCTCAGGAACAGGCTGGGTCTTCTCGATCTGAACCCAAAGCAAAATCTGGCTTTTCATATTTCTCTTTGCTCTACACCTCTTATTTGTGGTTTCTCATATAAATGAGTGCCACTAAGAGAGTGTTAATTCTCAGTATGGAAATCTTCCGGATAGGCCATACAATATCATAGAATCATAGAATCTTTGGGTTGGAAGGGACCTTTAAAGGCCATCTAGTCCAACCCCCCTGCAATGAGCTAGATCTTCAACTAGATCAGGTTGCTCAGAGCCCCGTCCAACCTGACCTCGAATGTTTCCAGGGTTGGGGCATCTACCACCTCTCTGGGCAACCTGTGCCAGGGTTTCACCACCCTCACTGGGAAAAATGTCTTTCTTAGATCTAGTCAAATATAATTCTGTTTCTCCACAGCAGGTTACTGTTACAGAAAGACAACAGTGAAAAATGAAAAACTGCCTTCTGGAAAAGGACTAATAAATAAAGGAATGACCAGTAAAACTAGAAAAGGTCAGCTATGCTGAGAGAATGAGACCGTATCAGTAAAATGACCAGCAATAAATCAATGGCAGGTGCTGCAAATGGATTAAAAACCCAGCTCTTTATGCAATCTGCCAACAACTAGACATCCAAAGTTGGCAGCTGTGGCATGAGGGAATCTCATAAACGTGCCAGGTCCATATCAAAGTACCAAATCTTACACATCAGGCAAACGTCAATACAAATATTTCCTACTGTGAAGGTCCCATTTAGCATTTCCTCTTAACTACTACAATCTGCTGTCTGAACGTATTTCTGGTTGTGGAGATTTCTAGACTTCATATTTTTAGTGCTCATAATAACTGAAAGATTTTGCCATTGTACCAGAAGAGTAATGAGGAAACCAACTGGGTTCAGCTGGAGTCAAATAACCTGTTTTTGAAAACTACAGACAGCTATATGCAGTGACATTATTATTATACACAATGCTGGTCAGTTTGCTTTCTACAACACAGAACACAGTGGTCAGCACCAAGGATAATTTAAGACTATTATCTAATTCTTATTCACTGCCATCTTAATTGCATTATGCAGAGAACATAATCCTCCAGAGACATTAGAGTAAATGTGCATATATTCTCTGGAGGGGGAAAAAAAAAAAAAAAATTAGCAATTAACAGCACTCAGCTTCTTCTGTCCCCCAAGATTTTAAACACAGCATCAGCTGTCAGTGCAGACCAGTCACACAGTATAAATAGGAAAGTGGGAAAGGAAGCTCACATATAGTCCAAGCCATCACAGCTCCTCTGTCCTCATTTCTTGTGTTGCACCTAAGCAGGGATTAAGGTAAAAGGAGGCAATGAAGTGACTTTATGATATACCAATTCCCAGCTACCAAAATCGTAAGATTTAATTGGACCTGCTTTACACTATTCTTGCAGTCTGAGAACTGACTCTGGGATTCAGGAGCTATTAAGGTTCTTGTTCCCAACCAGGAAAGCCAAGTATGACTTGAGCCTGAAAGAGGTACGCTGGGTGTAGCAGATCAACAAAAATAAATTACTGCATAAGATGGGAACAGTTCGTTACTGTCTTCCACTAATATTACAGAGGGAAGGCAGGCATCTGTTATATTATACCCTTATCAGTAGCTTTTTTTTCTTTTGTACATAAAAAAAAAAATAAATTGAGCTTTTGAAACTGTCAAAATGGCTGTAGCTGGTAGAAGCAGAGCTATCTGACTTGCTGATGAAGCCCATTCGTTATTGTCACACAAAGGAGAAGGTGTAATTAACTGCCTCTTGAGGGTCCACGGAGCACCTTTCAGAGCTTCACATCTGACAGCTAACCTCAGCAGCTGGTAGCAATATGCTGCAATCAGTGGAGAGACATAAAATCACCTCACGAAACAGCCAGTTGCTGTGTGAAGGGGCACAGAAGAGTATGTTGTCCCTGTTCTGAGCCTTTTGGTACCCCTGGCTTTGTCCACGAGAGGATTTCAGGTGGGGTCAGTGCAATACCATTCCCACCAAACACATGCCTGTTGGCAAGGCAGTCTTCAGTCTCAGCAGAAGCCAATGGCTATAGGTGGGAGCTCAGAAAAGCTGCTCGCACAAAAGCCCAAGAAGAATTTAAAAACAAATACAATTAGCTAGTGCCTGGCCTCTGGGTTAGTGAGAATAATTTGACTGTCACATAAAATTGCTGCATGTACTTTCTCTAACCTTCCATGATTTACTCATTACTTAACTGAAAAAAAACCCCACATGGAACAACTGAGTTTTAAATATATTTAAATTAATTCCCTTAACACCTAAGTTCCCTTAACTGATTCAGAGAAAAGTAGAATTTGGGAAAGAAAAACAATACTTACTACAGATTAAATGGGGTTAGAGATTCAGTAAGATTCTAGTAAAAGTATTGTAGAAATAAAAATAGAATATCTTCCTCTGCAAATCTACCAAGCATAAAATCAATGGAGAAATACTATGACAATGCAACTCCCCTCCTGTAGTTATGTATCTTGAGGATATTTTCACTGTTATAAGATAGCAATTCTTATATCTCCAAAATGAGTACCCTTAGGTCATGTGATCTGATCAATTCATATTGCAGTTTAAAAGAAAACTGTTGCCATAACCTTAGCTTTTTCTGTAAGACCCACTTTTATCAGTATTACTGTGTATCCAGAGATACATGACATGCATATACATATATCAACATCCATACTAAATAAACTGACTGTTAGATCTGTAATGCAAAAGGAAACAAAAAGTTCAAATGTTCACAGTTCCAAGCTTATAACCCATAAGAATGGTGTTTTTAGGTTCTTTATGTAAGAAAGGAAATTTTATTACAAATGAAACATCTTTCCTTGTCTGTGAAGGCAATCAAAACAATTGATGTTGCATCTTATTTTCAACATATGAAAGAAAATACAGAAGCTATTTTAACTCATTTCCCACAGAGTCTTAATTTTTTTGCCAGCAGATTTGAAGAATTTTTGCTTATGCAACATGCGATGGAATTTGCTAAGGTTTGGTATTAAAAACCTAGCAAGAACCTGGGATTTTTTTGCACACCCATGTTCTTAAGGGTCCCTATTCTGGGGTGAAAAATAAGTTTCATGTTTTGTACCAATTTAATTAAAATAGCAAAAGTCAAGAATGAAAATGTTCTTGAATTTAATCCAATAAATTCCTCCACAAACTTTTGTTTGTCTATTTGTACCACTTACTAGAATTCCTGTCAAATTCGAAACTAATTGAAGCCAGCCTTGTTACAATCACAGTTGACTGGCAAAACATTGTTTAAATGCTAATCTGGTGTTTATTCAGACACCTCACAGAGTTCCTACTTCCAACAGCCTTCCATTTTAGTAAACAAAACAAAAAAGCAAACCAACCAAACAAAAAGTCTTTCCTATTTTCTGCTGCATTTTAGCATTTTCCATGATGACTACTTGGGAAACCTTTGTCATTAGCTTCTTTTTTCAATAAACATAATAAATTAAATAACAAATATATTTTTATGTGGAAATGACTATGGATAAAATCTGCCAAGCTGTATTTTAAATAGAGATTATGAGAATTTAAGACAATTGTCAAGGGAATCTGGCAGTCGTTTAAGCAGATGATACTGTTTCCCTAAAATAGTTGATGTCTTTCTCAGAGCAGTGAAGCAAAGCTACCCCTGCCAGTAAGCTTATTTCTTCAGCCTCCTGGGGAGGGGAAAAAAAAAAAAAATATTTTCCAACACAATAAATTTTACTCATGGTGTAAGGTTAGGATCCATCTCTACAGAGTTGGGTTTTCCTGTTCTATTTAGTTACATATAAAACTGAAAAAAAAAAAGTATTTGCTTCTATATCTTTATCAAATTTGAGTACCACACTGGAAATTCAGTGATGTCAGCCATAACTTAAAGAAGGTCCATCTTCCTATTGTTCCACAAGGCTGTAAACCCTTTAAATAACTGTCCACTGACACATGTCACATGAAATAAAATCAGTCATTGCTACAGAGTGTCATTGCTGTGCTTCTGGTCAAAATCACCACCCTTTATGTGAGAAAGATAGGAGCAAGGAGATTATGTATGAAAAAGAGAAAAACAAATTCAGAAAGCTAGAGAGTAAAGCAAACTAGAAGAAAAAAGATACTTTAATATACCAAACCCAGATAATATTTAGTGGCAAAGAGAAATTGACTTGGCTAAACATTTTGTCTGTATCAGTAACTCAGTAATAAATTTATAGGATTTTTAACAATGATTTTTTTTAAAAAAGAATCAGTTAGTGAGGACACAGTGAATGCTACTAAAAGTTTTAACATGTCAGCAGCTACTACCCATACTTTTCCATGGAAGAAGTTACTGTGCCATGAATGTAGATAAATTAACAGCACATCAGTGGTTTCATACTACCACCAACATACGGTCACCCTTATGACCAGTAAGGTACTTTTCTCCCACACTGAAAAGTTTCTGACACTGCATGTAGATTCAGAGTACTCACACAATAGAAACAAAATTCACATTTTCACTGAAAGAGCAATATTTTTCCTGTCTGGGCATACCACAACTATTGGAAGTGACTACTGTATCTCAGCTGTTACCATGCTTCCAAATGGCAGACAGGAGATAATAGCATGACTGTGATTGTCTCCGTGTTGCTTTCAACATTCAATGTGCAAACAGACTGCGTCAAAACCTGCAATAGAGACTAGCACCTTCCAAAGACATGACTGAGATTTTTTTTTTCCTGGAAATGGGAAACTGGAGGAAAGAATATCTATAACACTATAGAAAGAAGAAATATGTTTATCATATCAAAGAAATAGTGAAAAAATTAAGAACTGATAATTACAGGCAAGTTGTCAGCATATAAATTGTACATTTACAGTTTTCTACTAGGAGATGAATCTTTAACCATGCAGATTAGCTCCAGTTTGGATTAATCAAGAGTAGAAGGGAAACTGTTTTGGTATAACTATGACAGTCAGAAGAAAAAAAAAATTTAAAAATCTAACACAAGCTAAAATGTTAAGATAAATAACAGCAAAGGTTCAAGACACAGCAAAGAATTTTAAATAAACATACGTAAAAAAAGGTCACTTCAGTTATCAAAGAGGAATGGAATTTTAAGGAGAAAATATAGAAAGTGTTAAGATGCAAAATATTCCATTTTTTCTTTCTTCCTTTTTTTCTTACAAGGCAGTGAATTGCAGCCTGGACTTTTGCAAACAAAAGTCAGGTTTACCATAACGAAAGCTGAGTACTTAGGAAACATTGGCATCACACATATGAATGTTTTTGAAAGGTTAGAGAACATTTATAAGGTTTCAAAACCAGACAACATAAAACCAAGAGTGCTAAATGCCACAGGAGTTATATGGACATTAACAGATATTTCATTACATACTAGGTGTGGGAGATCTTTGGTACTGAGATATGCAAAGAGTAGTAAGAAGATACCACTTGCCTTTTCTTCCTCTGCCCTCTCAACTTTACTGCTCCAAGAAACAAGACTTAGGAATTCAGCCAGTGTGTATTGATTACACAGTCAGTTTTAAGCTCAGTTTGAAATCATGTCTGAGAGAGCAAATACAAAGCTGGGGAAAACTTGATTGATAACCAAAACTAATTCCACAAAAACTCGTACTTTATACTAATCAGGTATATACATGTCAGCACTTAAAAGAAGTAATTATTTAATAAAATTCTACATTTTTTGGTGCCATGGCATACTGATTGTCATTATTTTTACTTTATGAATTAGATAAGAAGAATTTGGCAAATGTCGAATTCTACATTTCCTAACAGTTTTCTAACAAAAAAAAAAATTATTTGAGGAAGATTAAAATGAAAAATTAACATTTTAGCATGCCACAAGCAAATCAAGAGAGACATAAGCCTGCCTATTCTTCCATCATTTTAAGCAAGAATATCCTAACACTACTTTACCCAAGCTGAAATCAAGAATTGCTGGAGCAAGCAAGTTTGTCCAGACTTGACTGCACCGAAGGCATGTCTAGGTAAAAAGGCAAGGCTTAAAAACACGGTTATGCTTAGGTACCACAATATTGTTAAGTATTTCAGAAAAATGAGTAAACAATTAAGCGCCTGGATGCTGATGTATTATCCTATATCTGAAGGATTAAAAGACTTCTGTATGACACAGTTACCAAGTCAGATCTCTCAAAGTCAGAAAAAGTTATTTGCTGTGTCTGCAGAAGCTCCAGGGGTCCAAAACCATTTTGTTCTCTACCTGTCTCTGGGATATCACCTGGGATTACATTAGCTTCTTTTATGCTTTTGTACTTCTTTATGAGCACCAGCTGAGCGGGTTGGGTTTTATAAATCATCAGCTGACAGCATCCTTCCACTCTCCATCCTGCACTAACAAAAATCATGCTTGAGCATTTTCCAGGATATAGCGATTTTCTAGTCTAACAGCAACAAAGACGTGGTTAGCTGCAGTCAAGTCTACACGGGGGAGAACTGCTGCAAACCGCTTCACAAATGAAAGTGGAAGAAACACACTTGACTGCTTTAAGCAAGTCTCAGCAGACAAACCAACCCACTTGCTAAAGACAAGGAGAGGTTACCAAGGAGCACTCCTCAGGATGATGCAGAGATTTAAGCGTGTTTGTTAAAGAGTTACAGCTAATTGGGAATGCTCTTCCAAAGGCAGTTTGAAATTAATGGAAGGTCTCAGAGACAGGACAGCCAAAATGTCTGTCTGCCCGACTAACAGAGGTACGTCCTCAGCTTAGCCTGAGCTATGTCCAAATTACAGAAAGAAAGGATAAATATCAGAGTGTGACATGGCTTTCTCTAGAGAGGGGAGAAAGAGAGAGAGGCAAAGAAATAAAAAGACACATGCTAATGTCAAAATAACAATACTAAACTATAATGAGAGGTTAACCTGGCTTTGTATCTCAAAAGCCAAAATGGTTTGTTTGGTTTTTTTATGAACTTGTTTGTTCTTTAGGAATGATAAAATTCAGATCTCCAGAGAAACTGCTTTTTACAGAATTGTCAGATCAGGATGAACAAAAAGAAAATTACTGAGAAAATTATTGAGTCCCCAGTATCTTATTTGCAAAGAACAATGGCTATCTCGTTTTTAAATTAAATTTCCACTGAAAGAAAAGGGGAAGTAGAGGACAAACATGCCATAGAGAGATATAGTGGTCAGTACTGACTAACTTACACAATTCAGATGTGAATTCTCTCTTAATATAATCATCATTGTGTTATCAAACCACAGAACACGGAGAATTCATTTACTTCAGAACATTAACAGTGCAGAAGCTGTAAGCTAATGCAGGCTGCCTTGAGGACAGTAAAGCAGCAACCCAAATCAGCCTCTTATGCAAAAGAAAGAGAAGAGGTGAATAGAGGGCTCTTACTCTGAGGGCACAAAGCAAGCTAATAAATGACCTGCAGAGAGCGTGGGCTGCATCGCCCTGCAGTCTTATTGAAGTCAAAGGGGGCATCCATTAGGGATCAGGACCAGAGCCTGCCATATGGTTTTCAGACATTGATCACAGCCAGGATCTTCTCTCTTGGTTTATGCACATCATTTCTTTACTACGGTCACAGTGATGGGAACTTTCTTAGTAAGCCTGCCTACTGGTCATAGGAAAGGCTTCTAGTATAGATATAATTTACAGAAATTATAGTGTAAGAAGTAGTTCTGTTTAAATTGCCTGTTTCCTCATAAGATGCTTTCAAAATATAATCTATTATTAGAATGGGGGAAAAGATAGTACAGTATAAAAGAGATAAATGAAAAAAGGAACAGATTTGCTTTTTCGGTAAATTTAAAAGCATGTTAAACAAACAAACCAAAAAAATTTAAAAAATAAAAACCCTGCATGGTATTCAAAGGCCAGGCAGTAAGAAATGGATAGCTCTGCCTACCTGCCTGTACCCTTGACAACAATAGTAAAGAAAATAGCATGTCACAATACTATGCTTTATGAACTGTAAGGAGATAGTGCTCAATACCTATGATACCTTCTTTTTATGACCAGAATGTGACTCAGATACAGATGACAGTGGTACTAGATTGTGCCCTCCATACTCTTCACATAATTCACTGTGTTATAGAAAGCATATGATCTTCTCCTCACCAGATATATGAGGAAATATTCCATTTGAGGAACACAAAATCAGTATTAAAAATAAGCAGAATAATTTGAAAACTTCATGTCTTAAAAGGTTCTAAGGAGGGAAAAAAAAAAAATCTATCATTCTAATTGCAATCATTTCATTTGTCCCCAAACCAGTCACAGATTTACCATACATTTGACTTGTTGAAATGAAAGTGAAACATTTTATTTTACAGTAAATAAAGTACTTATTTTCACTTTTGTCTAACAATATCACCAGGATTTCTCCTCACTTTTTGTTTTCCTTTCTTTCTTTCTTCTGTGAAAAAAAAGGTTCATTTCAGATGTTTTTTCCCCTTTTGCTTTCACCACCAAGGGAAAAGCTCACTTTTACACTTCATTGAAAAGTCAAGTCTTCAGGTTTTCCTTTAAGATTGATTTGATGGATAGGTTGTTCTTGCAAAGTTGTTTCTGCCCTTCTTGGGTCCACTCTGTTGAAGTCTGTCACATGGCTGCATGCTCAGCCTGGTTAAGGAAGAGCCTATAATTATCACCTCACACAAAAATAACTCCTGCCAAAGAAATTCAAAGTACGTATGTCATTCATTTTTAGATGTCATAAACTCAGTCATATTTGTTTCAGCCTATGCCCCTCTTAGGTTCGTGCTTTTTCTAAATCTTTCATTTATTTAATAAGCATCAAAACCTCTAATTTTAATTATTATGATTCAACAACACTTGTTATCTCTATTGTTAAATCTCTAAATTCTCTTAAAATTAGACTGGTAGTATCCAATAGAGTATTCTTACATAATTTTTTTTAAAAGCTTTATATATATTAAAAATAATCTCATATTCAGTGTAGCTAAGAATGCCAGGTAATGAAGTACCTTAGCACTCTCAATTTTATGTTATCTGATTTTGAAGTCTTATAAAAGCATAATGTTCTCTAACTTTTCAAAATAAAGTACCTAACCTTACCTTCACTTTCTTAAAACCTGAATGCTTAAGAAATTGCTAGTACAAGTTTTATTTTTTCTTTTTCAATATAAAATAAAAAGTATTGTGGAGGATATAGAAACAACTTCTTAAGGCTAGAAAGAAGAATGCCATAAGAATAACAGCAAACAAGTGTTAAAAATTAGAGTTAACAAAAATATTAAATATGATTAACAGATTATTTGTTTAGACTTGTTCATGTTCTATATCTTGATTGTGAGCCACTTTCTTTATATAACATATGTTACACTGGTATTTATAACTCGAAGGAGACAAATCTTAAGCAAAAGCTTCTCTTTGGAAAGCAGAAAACTTTGTCAGCTTTTTCGTTTTTTTTCTTTTCAAATAGCTACGAGGGAAAATTTGCAAAGAAACAGCCTGATAAATACTTCTGCAAAGACACAACAAAGTCAAGAAAAGCCATACATCCATGCTTTTCATATAGTACATAAGGGTAAATTTCACTCAGCTCTTCACATGAAGAAAAGTTAATGAGCATGCCAATTATTTTCTCAGGCTGTACAGGCAAAGGTGAAGATTTATTGCTGTTTTCAGACATGATAAAGATGATCTGAACTTCCCAGAATGTTCGTACTCAAACTGTCTTCTTGAATCCAGTTATCACCTGCCAGAAAAATCCAATTTCAGTAGAAAAATGCTGTGTAATCACAGGTGAGAAATTCTAGGCCACATCCCAGAGTACGTATATCACATCCTCATTCCAGCTTAGGAGTAGCACAGTGAAATCAAATTACATATAGATCGTATAGCATGTTAAGTACCTTTGCCATAATAACAAATCTTTTAATTGCATGATGGTTGTATATTTGATCTTTGCTCACAAAACCATGAATGATTTCAGATCCAAGTAACAAGCTACACTACAGATGGTAATACCTTAGGTTCATATAAAGCCATTTTTAGCTGAGTTGCCATAAATTGAATTAGATGTCAGTGTGGGCATGTTAATATATAGCTCGTTTTTCTGGGCTGTTTTTTAAACTTATACTCAGTAAATAAAAATTGTTTCTAGTAAGTATCATGGTAACTAAATGAGGCTCTTTAGTGCTTAAAAAATATGAGCTAGCACGCTGCAGCACATTGATTTTTCAGTCTAGGTGCTTCTGACATAAGATAATGGAATATAATTACTTAATTCTATCAATTAAGCATAAGTAGCTGTATCTATCAGCATAAGATTATGAGGCTTTTTATAATGCAAATGAGTTAGCTTCTTTTAAACACAACATTAAAATTTTGATTGGAAAACATGACAGTGACCTTTGATTGGAAGACATGACAGTGACCCAACATAAAGCCTATGGTTTTCTGCAGTTCCCCAAGAGCAAATGTTAGGACTAGAAAACTGGGCATTGATAGGTTGACAAATTCTTTCACTAGACTGAAACTTCTTACTGATACAAGGATACATCTTCTCTGGAGCCAAGTATTTCTTCAAAAGGCACAGTAGCAGACAGGTATCCAAAATATTTAATAGCTTTTGACTGAGTGACTAGTCAGATAGGGCAACTCCAGTGAAACCAAAGTTTCATTTATTGATTTTTCTGGCTTCAGTGAGCCATGAGAGTTTTAGGCTGTGTGGGTTCCAGATTGTGGCTTATATATTGGCTTGGCAGTGGGCAAAGGAAAAGGAGAGTAGGATGAAAAAGCTGTAAACAAAATGAAATATCTGTAGAGAAAATAAAAAAGTAAATCTCTATTTCACTTTTCAATCTGACAGAAAGTTTGATATGATGTGACTTTCTCAGGACAGATACCATGCATAATTCCCACTGAGTCATTGCCAGGAATAAGATGTTGTAAGTAAAAACTGTATTCTTCTATTAGTTTGGTCTATATTTGATGTCCTGAAAAACAGGATGACAGATTGACATTTCTCCAAGATTTATAGTCAGGATTTTACCAAATTATTCTGCTGAACAGCTATTCTAAAACACTCCAATCTTTGAGAAAACATAGGCCAGGAGCTGAGTACAGCTGCTTCAGTTGTGGTCATCCCACAACATATAAAACACTGTCTGGCAAATGTTGCAGCATTTCTAATGTAAATATTGAATGTAATCAAGAGATATTAGTTCTAACAGCTAAGCAAAAATTTACACTTTTTTTAAAATTAGAGCTCATTTGGATTTTTTAACAATTTATCAAGATATGACCAGTCCTTTCCTCCAAGTGACTTACACTATCCATTACTGAATGCTATTTTTCCTTCCATTAATGGTTCTTTTTTCCAAACCATCTCTCTTGGTCATCTCATACTGGCAAACTGAAAATTAATCAGCTCTGGTTTTATATCTGTAATTTCACACTCCTTGGAGATACCTATGCATGTTTGTTGTTTATTGTAGTACCTACTAAATCTAAATATTTATCATGGAATGGTGACCTCTGCTGAACTGCTTCCTTAGGCCACTGCATCTATTACCAGTTAACAAAACAAGTCATATATATATATAGACACACGCACACAGAGGTATATATATGACTTTTTTTTTTTTTAA
This sequence comes from Phaethon lepturus, assembly GCF_000687285.1. NCBI lineage: Eukaryota > Metazoa > Chordata > Aves > Phaethontiformes > Phaethontidae > Phaethon > Phaethon lepturus. The sequence continues at coordinate 45,581 of NW_010517794.1, forward strand.
GACACCAGCCTTAAATCCTTTCTTTTTCCTTTGCAGCACAGAGGTATTCAAAAAGTGACCCACAGCAGAGGCAGGAGAGCTCCATTTGTACAGTGTCATGCTCAGATGAGCAAAGTCCTCTAGTTGAAATGCTCTCAAGCTGCTTCTACCTATTTTAACATCAAAATTTTCAGAGCTTTTTTTTCCTCCTTAGACATGACACTTAGACAACACATGCCAGCCATGGCAGAGTCTTTAAAATATTAATTGAATGACAACATGTGGTAATGATGATGGTGCAGATTACTTAGGTCCTAAAAGTCATCCTAACAGTGAGTCAAGAAAGTCATCTCAGTTAATGCTAAGGTGCCAGCTCTGTCTGTAAACTGTACTATTTTGGTTCTCCGCCAGCCCTCCTACCTGCTGGAAAAACAATTGTAGCTGGTCTTTTAATTTCTCCCAAAACTGTTAAGAGTGTGGCTATAAAGGAGAAGTTTTCTAACCCTAGCAACTTATCGGTGGCTCATCCCATGAAGCAGAACATTTTTTCATGTGTTAAAAAAAAAAATATATATAAAGCTGCAAGGTTTGTTATGCTGATAAATACATTAAAAAAAACCCACAAACCAACCAAAACTCCTTAATTCTTATGCATACAATATCTTGTAGTTAAGAATTTCAAATGTTAATATATAAAAATAACCCAAAATTTCTTTTTCCTGTCTTACTTTTGCTTCAAGGGGTTTGCATGCCAATATGCAAAAATACATTAGATCATGGAATCTATCAATATGTGGTTCTCTTTCAAAATCAAGGATTCAAGCAGACTAAACATATCACACTAGATTTGGAGGGGGGAGGGGATAAAA
>NW_010517795.1:0-35901 GCF_000687285.1 Phaethon lepturus
AAGGATGTTGAGGTGCCTGAGCATGTCCAAAAAAGGACAACAAAGCTAGTGAGAGGTCTGGAGCAGAAGTCTTATGAGGAATGGCTGAGGGAACTGGGTTTATTCCATCTGGAGAAGAGGGGCTGAGGGGAGACCTTATCGCTCTCTACAACTACCTGAAAGGGGGTTGTGGCGAGGTGGGTGTTGGTCTCTTCTCCCAAGTAACTAGCGATAGGATGAGAGGAAATGGCCTCCAGTTGTGCCAGGGGAGGTTTAGAATGGATATTAGGAAACATTTCTTTACTGAGAGAGTGGTCAAGCTTTGGAACAGGCTGCCCAGGGAGGTGGTGGAGTCACCATCTCTGGAAGTATTTAAAAACTGTGTAGACATGGTACTTCAGGACATGGTTTAGGGGGCATGATGGTGTTGGATTGGTGGTTGGACTTGATGATCTTAAGGGTCTTTTCCAACTTAATGATTCTGTGATTCTGTGAACTCAGTGCACCTAAGAGACAGCACTATGTACAAAGTGTATCAGGTCTCGTTCTCAAGCATTCCCATGCTTCAGCTGCCACAAAAGTTTGCAATAGGTGCCTAGCACTTGCTCATTGAAGTTGTTATTTTTCCTAAGACCCTACCATCAATGGTGGTACAGGTGGTCAATATTTTGCTGCAAGCCATCATGTAGGATCACTTGCCCAGCTAGCAGGAGACCAGAATTTATCTCCTGGTTCCTCTGTCTCCTCTGAAGAAGCTCTTCTTTGCATGGCAGATGCATAAATGATTCATTAGGCCACTCAGAGAGAGCAACAGACAACATGTGTTTAGCACAGACAGAGCTGTTTCTTTCTGTAGGGAATGCAGCTTTGGATTCTTGCTCTAAGAACAGTGCATTAAATGATCACAGGATAAAATATGAGAACAGCCTTTGTAGCAGGGTCTGGAATCAAGAAAATCCCATTCCTATTAAGCACCTCCAACCATTAAAATTAATTTTGTCCTAGTTCTTGTACCTTAGCCTTGACCGGATTCTGGGCATCTCAATCTGTTCCCTGTAACTGTGTTGTTTAGGCACTGTACTCACTTGTGGAAAACATGGATTTGAATTCCCTCAGCCAGATAAAAGAGTGCTCTGACTTCTCTGATAGCAAACATAAGCAGGAGTGGTGTTAACCCCACTGTATGACCCTCTATGTTCTGTGAGGGGCAACTTCTGAGAATGTACTTTCTCGGTGAAGTCCTCCAGCTAACATAGAGAAAACAATTTATGGCTTCCGATGGCATTAATAGGGGAGATAAGCAATGAACTCTTCAGCTCTGACAACACCGAGACGTTCCTGGACAATATGTATCTAACTTTTGGATGGATGGATGGATGGATGGATGGATGGATGGATGGATGGATGGATGGATGGATGGATGGATTACAGGGATAGAGCCTGTCAAGTTAGGCAGCAGCTGAAGTTTTGAGGATGACCTTTTCAGATGAAGGCCTTCCAGCCCCATCCAACCACATGATATTGAGGTAATTCAGTTGTCTAGTATGACACCAGGATCCTGGGAGAGGAAAAGCAGCTAAACAACATCATACTGCAGAGAAGTCACCTGATGACTGGACCAACTTCCTCTTCCAGGGCAGATCCAAAAACATAATCTTCTAGGTCACAGCCTGAACTATAGTTCTCTGGTTTCCATGCACAAATAGAAGATGTCAGAGGGAGGAAGCAACCCTCAGTGGAGTGGATTTTTTTTTGGCTTTACTCTAGTCCTGGCAATAAATAACTCACTGGCCACTCTGTTGACAAACTGCAGCTCCCCAGGCATTCTTGGAACCGTTACAGTGACAAATCTGGTAGACTCTTCAATCCACTTCAAAAAAAACCCCATATATTTTGCTCCGCTCCATTCTGCCATCAGAAGACAGTAACAAATACTGCAGTCTACAGTCCACCTTCAGGCTAAACAGCAAAAAAAGCAGCTGTCCTGGTTTTAGAGACAATGATTTGCTGTTCTAATTCTTTATTTTATCTCCTCCTTTTTATTACTATATAGCAAAGTAGGGAGCATCTCCTCTGCCTTCTGCACCTATGGAGAAAAAGAGAGCTGAGGAGGCAATGCACCTCACCTTGTTCCTTAAAACCAAAACAGCTTCCATTTCTTCCTAAAACAAAGTAGGCGCTACATCTTGCCAATAGGGCAATATCACTGGTGTTAGCAATGGGGCTTTTCTTTAAAGTCACCTTGCCCACCTCTTTAGAGAAAAATTTCAGACCACTCTCTGCTCTCCCTGTTTCTAACCTCAAGCTACAAGGAACTAGCTGAGCTTAAGAACAATGGCTGGTTAATTTTTTTCCCTGTGTCCCTTAGCAGTTCATATGAAGTTGAGTTCCCACTGTTAAAAGAGCCTTAATTTCCAGGCTATATTGGCAATCTCATTGTGGTCCCACCACAGCAGGTACTGGACTAATTACTACAGACCTTTACATAGTATTTAAGTCAGTTTATTTTTTTTAAAGCATCTTTGTGTTGCTGCAAATATTCAAATTACAAATAACAAAAACACAATTCCACTCTCTACATTCAGTCTGAAATTTCTGATTTATCTACAGATTATTTCACCAAAGGCCAAATTCCATGCTTGAGGATGTTTCTCTTTCCACTTTGCTTGCATAAATCCCAGATCATATGAATTCACTCTTTATGCTAGAGACTGGCATCAATCCCATTTTCTCCAAGTTTGTGCAAATTCAAAAGGCCTATGGGAGCTCCCATGCAGCACTGAATGAGCATATGCTTTGGGGGATGGTCTGAAAACATATTTTCAGTGACAACCCTGCCAGAACATTTGCAAGATAATGCTAGAAAGGTTCAGTTCTCTTTTCAACCCAACCCCAATGCATCTTGAAAGAGACCACATAGTCCTCTGAAAACATCCCGCAGTTTGTTGTTATTCTTAGAGATGCATATTTAAAAAGTCAAGGAATGCAAGAGCACTTTTAGGCCCTCCGTTATTTTTCTATTTTTCAAACTTTTCATGATCACTTCCCACACAGTTTATCTGTAAAAGGTGCAAGGTGCTGAGTTCCTTGTTTGCAGTCATTAAGAAACCAAAAGCCACCACCAAAAGGGTTAGCTGGGCTATGAGCAAAACTCAGGATATTGGTCCCAGTAGTAGACACTTGCTGGTATGAACAGCACTTTTTAATTGCTCACATGGGTGCTAGAACGACATCCATCTTACCTCCAGTGGAGGTAAGACACAAACTCATATTTAAGAGGGCCAGTTTCAATAAAACAATAAACCATGATGTTGCATAGGAGCAGAAATAAAAAATCATTTTTGCCTTTTATTAAGTGTTGATTGTTTAACAACTGAGACCAAGGCCCTCACAGTTCCTGCCTCTTGTTTCCTGTAGACCCTGCATCACTCCAGATAGATACACATTAGTTTCAACAGTGCCATTCAGGCTGGAGGATCTACTTCTGCTCATGCTATAAGGATTATTGCAGAAAGGCAAAGCCACACTTGTATCTGGGACTAGTTGTGAAATAAGTCTTTGGCTCCCTAATCAAAGACTTCAGCGTTGCAGCTGTATTTTTCATTTCTGTTTGTCCTGAGGTATTTCCACTGGAAAAAAAAATCCATATTTCAATGTATTTATTTTTTAAGGAACCTCCATATAGGAACAACTTAAAGGATCTTTAGATTTTTCCAATCATATGAGTAAAAGAAAATTGAGCCAAGGGAAGCAGGAGCTGGAGCAGGAAGGTATAAGCCATCCTCAAAGCAGCTGCTTGGAGACAGAAACAAAAAGGAAGACTCTTGTGGCATCTGAGACGGTGTGGAGCCAGCCAGTCTCCACAGGTCATTATCCTACCACTTTATCACCATTGCATTTAATGGGTTAAGTATGAATCCCTAGAGATGTCTGAACTACATAGCTTAGGCTTCTGTGGTGAAGAATCAAATTCTTTTTTATTTTTTTTTAATAAAAAATGTATTCAAATAGAAAACTAGCACCCAGTTGCAAAAAAAATGCCTTTTAGTTCATAGCTATAAAAGAATTAATCCAAAATACCTAGATAGATGCTGAAATGCCAGACGCATCTCATCTGCTGCTGTCATTGGGCTAATTATAGTGGTTTCTGAACTTCTGTAGTTAAGCAAATGACAGGGTTTCCATTATAAACCTAATTTTTAGAACTCATCAGTGAAAAACGCCCTGCTTTGGGCTAAAACTTACAAGTTTAAAAAAAGTACATTATATTGCAGGCATATAAAGCTTATTTTATGATAGGGGAAGTAAAAATCTAGCTAATCACTTTGATTTCACTATGTAAAAAATAATAATTAGTTACCAAATGTCTCCTGCACTGGATTTGCATCTAATATTTTTGTTATATATTTTGCTATATAACCTAAACATGCACATTACAATAAAAGGGACTACGTTTTAAAAGGTTTGAATATAATAGCTGGGGAGAAAAAAACAAACAACACACAATTCGTTCTCGTAGAAATCAAGAGATCATATTTCAAAAAAATGTTTAAGCTTACCCAATGGACCTCTAAGACATCCACTATTATTTTTCAGCTTTTGCATTTGGACTATTTGAAAATATCTCCCTAAGTGTTATTCCCAGCATATTTACAAGTATTTTTCACACGGCGATGTAATGCAAACATGATAAATAGCCCTATCTGGCTGTGCCTTCAAATGTTGGTATAATTTTCTGAAGTCAAAAAGTGCCAGTCTAAAACACCATTATCTAAATATATGCTGATGGCAGAGCCTTCTCAACAGCAAGGCCTAGGCTCAGAGAAATACAGTAAGGCACAAACCCACTGCTTGTAAAAAGTGATTCTCTTCCCAGTGCTCCTTTACTGGATTTAGCCCCCTTTTCCTATGTCACGAGCAAGCAACCAGCAACATATTTAAGCTTACCTCTTACTGATCCCTTGTGTGTTCCATCTTGAGCTGCAATCCAGTTATCATGGTGATGGGCACTAAATTAATGCTTGTAAACATTTCTGCAAGGCATCAAGCACTAACCTATTTCTGACTAGCATTTCAAGAAAACAATACAGGGTTACTGTTTAGTAAGATTTTATCTTTGAAGGAACTGGATTGTGAAGTGAAATTCCACTGGTCCACAACTTCTGGCTGCCCCAAAAATACCAGCTGTAAATATAGATATCTTACTTACTGTTGTTCATTTTTGGTAGAAAAACTCCAAGTGACTCCTCCAAAGAATACTCGTTTGCACTATCAGTCAGCCTGTTCCTGAAATTCCAATGCCTATTAATCCCAGCAACGACATGACCCCAAAGCATTCCTCTAGTAACCTCCCCAAAATGAGCAGGTGCTCATGTGTTACAAAACATTATAATGTTTTTATTATAATAAAAGGTCTCTATAAGCTAAAACAACATTTTAAGAATTAGGGATTCATCTGAATACAAATATACATTTGTTTTAAAGTATTATTTGTACTTTTATGAGAAGTTTTTTATGAAGGAGAATACACTGAGCCTGGTGAGACTTCCATGAATTTATTCTATACATCTCAACAAATCTATTGCTATCAGTTCTTAAGGTACAATATGGTGCTTATTTTATTTTAATAACTGCATGAAGATAAAACAGGACAAAAATAATGGACTGGACGAGCTGCTCATTCATCACAAAATTAAATATTCTGAAAATCAGGTTTACTGTTAATTGCAACATCAGCCCAGTATATGATTATAAGTGTTATTTATGCATTAAATTATTTAATAATTATGGAAAAAGCCCTGAAATTATGCAAGTTCAAAGCTATTTTTCTTTAACCTTTGTCCATTATGTAAAGTAAGAATAATTCTGGTCTTTGTGTATTTTGTCATATTCCCTGAAGACTGTAGGTTTTCTTTTTCATGCTAGCATTAAAGTACAAATCATTAACAGATGTTACACATAAATAGTGTACATTCATGTAATAAATTGGGTACTTGCCTCTTTTTGGTGTCCTGTTGCCACTGCTTATTTCTTTTTTTTATGTAAGTTCTCTAAGGATCTGCTCACCATTATAAGCCGAAGAAATAAATCCTGTGATGTGACAGAAACCTTTCTGCTTTTTTAAGTTGTACTGAAAAATTCTGTTTTGTTTGAAATATCCCCCATTCAACAAGCTCTCTCTGCATCTTCCCAGATTCTTTGGGACTTGCCAGGAGTAGTGATGCTTTGGCCAAAAGCAGATCCATCTACCAGGTCAGCAGAGCAAGCAGGGACCTTAGAGGTCCTCTAGCTGGTAAGAGGTCCAAGCAGTCTCCTCAAGCTCACTGCACAAGTACAGCTCAGGAAAATTTTGGTTCAGACAGTTACAAAGTTTTGGGGTTTGGTGCAATTCATCCCCAAACCAAGTTAAAATAAAAAATACACGGATGAAGGTGGTGATTGTATTCTTGGCAGGTAGCTAATAACAGAGGATGGGACAAACTTTACCTCTGAGACAGATAGTTCACTGCTGTCATCCTTGGTTTTGGTAGTGATAATACGCTACTGTCCTATCCCACAAATGGAGCAGTAAGGGTGTTTAGAAGATGTGCTGCAGAGAAGAGTTGGAGTTACAACATAACACAGCAGGTTAAAGATTTCCCCACAGGACACTCTTGGACTGGAATATACCATTTTCTATAATCCTGAGCTTCCTATGAGGAAATTCTGATTTCAACAAAAAGCTCATTTTTACAAGGTAAAATAATCCAGTTAAACCTCAAATTTGAATATTTACATTTAGCTGAATCTTATTCTTGAGATCTTTGTCTTATAAAATAAATGAACTAGCAACATTCCAGTAAGAATTAGAAGGTATTTCTTTTGTTAAAACAGAATTTCTCAAGTAATCTAGTATGAAAGATATATAAAACTTTCACTCCAATAAAAATTTCAGAGTACGTTAATTTTACACCAGTTGGTAACAAGTTTGGAAACCGCACCCTTTCCCACAGCATAGGAATTTCCATTTTTGCTCAGATCTACAGTCTCTTCCTTGAAATAAAGAATAGACACACACCTACCTTTCATACAACTAATGAACACGGTTGGAAGATCAAAACGAATACATTTGTTTTATAGATGCCTGTTCAAAACTCCAGGCTCCAACAAACCGCCACAGTGCTAGGTGCATTACAAACATGGGGGAAGCAACCCTCCCTGTCCCCGAGGAGCCCTTTACCAGTTTAAGAAAGGAAACATCAGCAGAGTAAAACTAGCAGGAAAGGACTATGTGTTGATGGCGTCCCAGAAAACAAAAGCATGCAACTGAGTAGCGTGGTTGCTCCAAATACAGAGAGTAAGAGAAGGGTAAAAAGGAAAAGCAGACTAAGGATTAACAAAAATTTGCAAGCTATGAAAAGGAAGAGTCTTGGATATAAAAAGTTACTCTTCCCATTTATATCAGGAGAGTTTGAACATTTTGGAAACACTAAGTGTGAGGGAAATTAGCTGGGATGGGGCACTGGAAAGTGGAAAATGGGGGAAAACCTGTTGAAGGAAGGCAGAGTAAAGGAGGCAGGGAAATGACCAAGAAACAGCAGAGTACTCAGCCTGAAAAATATCAGCCTGATCTCACAGCCCTCCTTTAACGCCAGAAGAGATTTGTGTGTGTTGGGAGGAATTCACAGCAGGTGAGCTACCCAACAGTGAGGATTTAACTAGCACCTGCGCCATGTGCCTGTCCGGGAAGACTTCCCTTCCCATCTACACGATGACAGGTCAGAGTGTGTGCGAGCATACCCCGTATGTTCTCCCAATCCTGCTGTTCCCTGAACGGTGCCTGAGATCTGGCTGGGACGTGCTGGTTGATGCCACCCAAGAGATCCAGACAGCACACAAACAACCAAACAGCACGGGTGGTTACGGACCAGTACCCAACCCCAGGTCCTGCTATATTTGCTAGGATGGTCACAGGCAATGAGGCACTATTTAATCCCAAAATGAAGCAGGTCCCAACAGATTAACAAGAGCCAAGTAGCAACAATTGGAACAGGGATCCCACAACAAGACACAGCCCGGCCCTAAATGAGACGTAGGCCCGAAGGGTCCTATCTCTAGGAACCTTTCTGTTGCTTGTCATTTCAAATCATTTGACAATGATATAGCCAGAGATGAAGACATAGCCAAAGATGAAGATACAGCCAAACATACTGGAGCTAAATCTGAACTAGAGGATCTCTCTCACGGGGGCCATTTTAGAGACATAAAATGGTTCCTCTTTCCTCTTTGGTGATGGTTACACTCTTACCTACCAAACAGATTAATTAGAAATCACAAATCTTGACTCGTTTTAATTTACTTGACTTTCACGAACAGATTGGACACAAGATGGGTGACGGCAATTCCAGCATATGAATATTTGCCACCTGGATCCACTCCATTTCTGATTTAAGTAGTTTTCAGTGACAAGAAATGGAGCTGCAACTTCTGTATCTGTGACTCTGTAACCATGGAAACCAGCACTAATTATATGTATCACTAAGTTTTAAATGTATTCAAATGTAACACATTACTCTGGAAATATTGATGTTGTTTTTCTTTTTCTCTCTCACCTTAATATGTTGCAGTTTGCCTTCTGGCTTATTTGGCTTTTAAGCAGTTCCACTCATAAAAAGATAAAAGTATGTAGGTGAAAATTATATTCATTTTCTTTTATGTAACCAAGAGGTAGAGTCATGTAAATGTTTGATCACACACTTCCTACCACTGCTGTAATTGAATGTGAGGGGTTACATTTCATGTGGAGGAGGAGCCGTTCCCAAAAGTGAGAGATGAAGCAAAGTTCTGTCACTGACATCACAACAGACCAACATCTCTGTAAAGCACCACAGTGATGGCTCATGGAAACTGGAATATGCAGGAAAGGAAACAAGGAGGAATGAACCCCATGCTGTTATCATTCTTCCTATTGCTGTACCAGAACGCCTACAGCTACGTGCCAGAGGAAAAGCTGAGCTAAACCTCTGAGTAAAACCGTGTTCCCAAGACTTGCAACTGACCTTTTGGTTTAGTGATCTGCCAGATCCCTGACAACGTTTGTACTGTTTTATCAAATTCTATGACTAATGCCTGAAGGGTCCTGAACCTGCAGATTCATCATTTAGTCCACTAAAATCAGAGACACATTTGATGACTTTGTAACTTTTTTCCCCAAATGAAAAGGTATCCGTCATAAAAAAAAACTTGATGTGGAAGCACCAGAACAGTGAAAGGCTAGGGCTGTTGGACCAAAAGCCTTCCAGTTTTAATCCCTTTTTTTCGCATACCAACAGCTGAGTATGGAAAGGTACTGCTAGTGCAAGAAATCTCAGGTGGATGGCAACAAGCAAGGCTTGGACCAGAGCTTCTGGGTATGACTAAACAAGTAAGCTGAGCAGTGTCTGGGACTAATCCCAGGAACCAGGACTCAGTCACAGTAGTGTTAAATTGTGAGGCATATCCTCAGGATGGTTCTGGCCAGAGCCAGCTAACGCTATTCCAAACAATTCACAGGCACAGCTCAGGCACTGACGCAGATCTGGGACCTTTACCAATGCACAGTTTGGATGTGGCTACACTGTTTTGGAGACCAAAGGCATTTAATAGCATGAACACAGGCCATTAGTACCAAAAAACAGACCAAAGCATGATTTATTAGTATGAAAGTAGCCTCTGAGGCAGGTTTAATCTGAAGCCCACAAGTGCTTGATCATGCCAAGCAACAGGTCCAGTTCTCCATGACGTCTGGCTGCTCGTCTCCATCTATGTTTCACAAAACTTTCTCACATTGGTATTAATCAAACCTGACCTGAAGCGACTTACAGGAGCCTGAGAAGGCTACTTCATCCTCCGAGGCAGTATGTTCTCTGACTCTGACCAATTTAGTGTTCATTTCCTTGCTCAGGGGAAATAAACTACCCATCCCTGGAGTCAACCAGGGACACGGGGCAATCATACGTGTTCGGGTATTTAAAAAGAAGTAATTAGTCTTCCTAGGCTCCTTATCTAGTCAATGCAGAGACACAGATCCCTCCAGAAGGTGATTCAAATGAATTGTTGAAATTCATCGGCAGCAGAGGGCAATTCGGGGCCCTTTATGTAAAAAGAGCCAGGGCAAAGTAAGCCTCCTAACATGGGCTAACTTCAGGTGCTTCCCACCACACATGAATTCCTTAGAACATTTTAAGATAATCTTTGATCATTTATTAACCTAAATCAAACTCTTTGCATTTCATAATCAACCTTCAAGAAGAAACCGCTCCTTTATAATGTCACCTCTAGTAGATAAGAGAGCGAAAAAAGTATCTTTAACAAGTGTAAAACCCAAGCAAAAGTCTTCTGTTAAATGGCCGCAGGCAAACTGGCTTTAACAAAATCTGATCTTCATAGAGGGTTTGCTTCACTGTGTTTAATAACACCCATGAAATCCAAGAAGAAAGAAACACCTGAGACTGTCAACTGAAAAGAAGGAAAACAAGGTAATACTGAATGGGTTGTGTCATTTTATCTTGCCCTGTTTCAGTGAAGTGACTTCAGATATGGCTGTGATTTTCTGCCTGGTCTTGTTGTGCCAACTTTGTAAATCAAAGGTCATTTTTATCCAACAACAAAGTACCAAACTGATCACTTCTCATTTCAGGAAAATAACAAATTTAAGAAGCAGAAGTAGATCCCCCTGAACTGAAGACACTAGCTAAAATATAGGCCTTTTCCTTCTTATGCTATTGATTTCCTGACTGGTGTTGAGATGCAACATTTATCCTTGGTTTACTTACATTTAACAGTAGCTTCCAAGACACTAAAAGTAGGAACTATGACGCATCCACTGAACGCTATGGGAGCAATTTAGTAACCTCTGGGAAAGATATACTGGAACTGCATAGCCCTTCTTATTTATATTGTAATAGTCCTATTGCTAGTGGAAATTTTGGAGACAAGCTGGTTCAGTCCATGTTCCAAGCTGGGCCAGGGATCATTTGCCCTTGGTGAGAGTCAGGGCACTGCACTGGCATGTGAACAGGCTAATTAATTGCTGAAAATACAAGCTGCCATAATTAAAAAGCTGTAAAGACACAATACATTTTGAAATAACTTGAGTTCCACATGGGGTAGCAGTAGTTGACATCACTGAATTTCGTCCCCATTTTGAAGGGCCAAATGAAGTGAATGGCCTGATGGTTTCCACTCAGTAGCCGTAGAATCTGATTACTCTCAGTATGTAGCTCCATGCAAAAATCAATTAGACTCAAATTCCTCAACTTAAGAAAAAGACAACTGGGAATAAAGTAGAATACATGTCTATGCCATCACAGTTGGTGCGAGGAGGAGAAACAAGGAATGATTACCCACTGTTTCTTACTATAGAAAATTTAGAATCAGCCAATGAAGTTACCAGGTGATAAGCTGAGAATAAATGAAAAGAAGTTGTCCACCCCCGAGAAACACACACAAAGCAATAATTAAATTATACAACTCATTGCCACAGGATACAGTGGTTTATAATCAAGTTCAAATAGGGGTGAGACAGATTCAGAGAGAATCCATCAAACACAAATGACCCAGGGAAGGAACTCCTTGAATACAGTTGTTTTACTTATACACTTGCTCTAATCATTTGTTACCTGCCAGTGACCAAGATAGGAGGCAGGACTTGTACCTGTGTAGTTGTGCTTATGGTTCTCTTAGTTTGTCTTGGTCACATCCTCAGGGTTTAAGAATGAGAACTGATTGTACTTACTACTGTCACCAAGGGGATTGCAAGGCAGTTTTGAAGATGCCTTCCCCTCAGCCAGGGGATCAAGGACCCAATTATGCAAACCTATTCCTAAAATAATCCCAGATGACCACACAAACTCTGGCAAGTCCAGTGCAAGTGCTGTTATGTCGTATCATCCTGACAAAGCTTGCTTATTGCACTTAAGAACAAAAAGTTCTCCATTGGCGGGTATTTTTGCTATGTTCATTAAAGATTTTCTTCCATATTCCTAGATCACTGAAGTCTTAAACTCCCTCTGTTACTATTCTTCAAAAGATGGCGGTGGGGGGAAGAAGTAGGGGAATGGAGTTTTCCTTCTCTTTACCTAATGAACAGGGTCATCTCTTTAAAAAGCAAGAAGTAACAAGCTGGTCTGTACACAAAGTTACTGCTGTGTTGTTGCTGGAAAATAACACTGACCTTTCAAGAACTCTTCTAAGGTCCAGAGTTTTCAAAATCCTTTCAGATTTTTAGATTCTTAACAATTTAAATGCTTTACGTTCAGCTATACTTTTACGGTGAAATTACTCAATAAATGTAGTCAGACTAAATAACAGTCTCTGAAGCTGAGGTTGCTGAGAAGGCTTTAATTCAGAAGGGTTTGCCTTCTGAATTCCAGTTCCACTATTTCCTATTCACTACAGGATGAACTGGCTGCCCAGACTCACCGATATTAACCCAACTTCTGAAGACGCCCCTAATTACCTCCAGAATATCTGACAGCCAACTGAGTGCAAAACTCATCAGTATTTCATCCTACTACAGGAGAAAGAAACGGGCGCATTGAACTGGCTTTTTTGTCTACGCACAACATTATTGCATCTGCGTAAATTCCTATTTCCATCACCACAAAGCAAATATTGCTTTTGCAGCAGTAGGGTCACAGCCGTATTCTGCAGTGCAGTTCAGTACTTCATGCCATCATCTGCAAAACATCCTCCTATAAAAGCAAGCTTGAGCTCACCCATGCCCGAAACCCAATTTAGATAATGGAATCTTAACAATCCATCACAAAACTACCAGAATCCATTGTAATACAAGACTGTTTCATGGAGGATTTAGAGGTAGCAGGTCCTTTGTAGATGGTGGTGTTACCCATCTGTGAATTCCCATTGCTGTGCATAATTAGGAAGTATTTACATATGCTACTGCATTTCACTGTTCTGAGGCACTCAGAGGATGCCAGGCTCCTGTATCATAAATCGTATTGTTGAAGCAGATGGAGATCCTTGCTCAGTTAAAACTTACAGTTAGGCATAATTAGAGGAGCCTGTGCAGAATATTTGTTATTTCTTTAACAAATTATCAAGTTCTTTATATTGCAAAGCAATTCAGATGAGAGGTCTTTTGAAATGTGTTGCTAATAAGCTTTTTTACACTGTATCTTGGAGACAGCTCAATCATTACACGTTGAATTATTACTTCCCACCCTTGTCCAGGCACAGTTACACTACTCCCTCTTTCCCGTTTCTAGAAAAATTACACAACTGGCCATTTCTCTAGCATTTTCCATTTAAGGATCGCAGAGCATTGCCACTACGAAATATCACAACACTCCTTCAAGATACTAACCTCATTAGCTTCTGAAGAAATTGAGTGCAAAGTGATTAATGAGAAGTTATTTTAAAAGTTGCTGAAAATTTGCTTGCTTTTATTTTTTAGCTCAAACTGGTCTCATTTTCAGAAGTGCAGGTCAGCCACAAACCCAAGCAGTGGAAACCGTGGATGCTTTGCATGTTAGTCACTTTTACAGGGCTCAAGATGGCTCTAGGTTGGTACCTGGTGTTGCAATTCAAACCTGCAGAATGTCATTTTGTAATTCATGGTCATGGAGTGGGCTAGAACACCCTAGATAGTGGGAAATCTGTTGGGTATTTAAAATTAAGTTAGGAAATCTAGGAAGATCCCTACAAAGGATTGGTTTTGCCAGGCTTCGTCACTTCAGTTGGTCCTGTTGGTTGCAGCTGGGTGGTTAGAGCCTCTACAACACACACCCAACACTCAGCTGTGTGGGGTCTGGTGCAGGCCAACCCAACAGCTCATTCCTTGCCTTCAGCAGCAATGCACAGCAACCAAGAGGCTTTCCAAACCAAGCTCTGGGGAGCAGATGCAAAGGTTCTGGGAGAAATCACTTTGGACCTTGCACAGCTAGCAATGACAAAACCTAGCTAAAATCAGCATTAAATGCAGAGTGGTACTGGCTGCACTCCTGTTCTAGCAATATGATGCAGAGAGACTTGAAAAGTATCCAGAAGGATTTGCTTATTAGTCTTGGTCATATGTTGGAAGATGAGTTAGACAAAAAAACAGCATTTCTGGATTGGTGAAGCACTGCACCTCAGTTGAGTAGCCCTGCCAGATCCAAGCAAACTCTTCGTCTGTGGCACAGACAATCCACTGTCTGGGTACAGAGCATGGGCAACTCATAGCTGATGCAGAGTTGGTACCACAGATAGAGTCTTCTCCCTCCTCCCATCCCTTCATCACATCTGGATGAGGAACCTTCCCTTCAAACTGGGATCTGTGGTCCAACTGCCTCTCCCCCTCAGGCTCCTTTGCAATTTAACACACCTGCATGCCAGTCTGGGGATACAGTCTCTCCAAAAACACAGAACTAATAGTAGTAACAGTGGCCATGTCCTCCTTCTACCAGCCAAAAACCCCAAATAAGACATTTTAAGGCAAAATTGGGTCAGTGTTATGAGCAAGATTATAGGACACAGGCTGCTTCTCATCCCACATAAGCAAACCAGGAGACTCTGTGCAGGGATTCTGAGCACGTTGTTGCACTTTCTTTGGCAGAACAAGTATTTTGAGGCTTCTGCTCTGTTAAGCCCTTGAGGATCCATTTGCATTCAAGACAAAATTTCTTTCCTCCATTTCATGCTTCTGGATATCCATATGTGGAGTTGAAGGAGATTCCTCTCTCCTCTCTTGGAATATCCAACAGAGCAATCAGAAAAGCTTCTGCCCAACACAGTCACAGCCCTCTCTCTCAGGTGACCAGCTCCAACGGGCCACAAGTTCCCTCTAACAAGGGGCTTAGTTGCCAGGTCACTTCTCACATGATAAACACTTTTTTCTCTCCTGACCAGAAGCAAGCCAGTAGTTTGGAGTGTTTGCGATTTAATGGGAGTACTTTCAAGTCAATGATCTTCACTGAATACCCTCCTGAGTCACCTCAGTAGATCTGTGCAGTGAGAAGGGATTACTGCAGCAAGGCCAGCACCCCCAAGCAGTATAGGCCCAAGCTGAAAGTAAAAGGACAGAAGGAGGATAAAGCCCAGACAAGGAATCAAAATGGACTTTGCACTCTGGTAATTCCCAGTTTGCACTCTACCTGAAGAAAATAGCAATCTATGTAAAATATTTTAAGAACTGTTTGGAACAACAAGCAGGTGAAATGTGCAAGTGCACACAAGCTATCACCACAACCCATCATAATCATGCTTTTCCCATGCTCCTGCTATGACCATCTGTGACTTGTTAGCTAGTCTTTTGGCATGGGAGAAATGCCAGCTTCTAGCCTCCCACCTTTGTTTCTTCCAATGTAACTTAGTCAGGAAGTTTTGTCACATGTTACCAGAGCCTTTAAACGTACATATTGTGTTTGACTTACCACTCCTGACCCTTCCCTGAAAGGGTTATGGCTTTCAATTTTGGGATCTGCTTAGTGGCAAAATCAGCTGCTGACAGAAAACTGCATACAACAGTTCTGAAGCCTAGGGGAAAAAACCAAAGCTAAGTGACCAGGCAAAACCAACGGAGGTAATAAAAGAACAAGATGATTTACACTGGAAGAAACAATAACAACTTGTCAAGCAGATACGTGAACTCATTAACCTCTCCTTAATCACAGAAGGAGACTGTGAGGTCATGTATCAATATTGCTAACTACTTCGAATGTCACCCTTTTATAATTCACTCAAGCCACATATAACCTGTGTTCCAAAATCTCCAGATGCTCACACCATGGGCATAGCACCACCAGCTATGAAACTCAAATTATCTGCCTTTCCAGTTCACATCCTGGTTCTTGCACGTTCAGAGACAGTGTATAGCAACTTCTCTCTTCCAACAAGACATCAGCCTGTTATCTTCCAAAGATCCCCATTGCTCCTCTTCAGGTAGAAACGTCTGTGAAGATATCTATGCTGTGAGTTCTCAGCACCCTGGTCTCTCTAATATTGTTGGTGACTATTGCCTTCTCATCTTTGTAGCCTTTTCTTGCTACAGAGAAAGGCTGTAGCAAGCCTCTGCTACAGCCTCTGCTAAATTCAGAGGCCTTGTAACAGACCAGTTTCTCTCCCTGGTCACATAGCTTCTTCCTATTCCAGTTCTTACAAGCTACCTACAAAGATTTCTCATGTCACCCTTCTTTTTCTGGTGAAATCTCTTCCCCCACCCCCAGTGTGCAGGAGATGCATACTTTGGTCCCTCCGCCTGCTCAGAACTTCTTCCTTCCCTTCACACTGTGCAATTATCTTTCACAAGCTGCTTTAAGCTCTGCAGCAACCCCAAGAGCTGAAAATCTCACCAAACACCACTGAAGAACTGCTTCCTCTAGTGTGAAAAGCTCATAAATGCCAGATATACCACTATGTGCCATGTTATCACCCCCTAAATAGTGCCCCTACCTCTGGGACAGGAGAAGATGCTTAACTTCTAGAGTAAAAACTGCTTGCCACAAATGTCAAATTAGCAGTAAAGATTGCATCCTGCTGAGTTTTTATAACTTTCAAAAGCTGTGTCCCACCATACCTTCTGTCTTTTGAAATGAATTCTCATCATTCACCCCATGAGCATATCTCATAAATTAATTTTAATAGGTTGAAGCTGTTCTTGCTTCTCCTTTGTTCCCTCACAGCAAAGCTCCTTGCCCCAAACCTAGAGGCACATTTGTTCCTTATGCATTACAGTTTCAAGGTCTTTACAAGGGCAATTTTCAAATTTCCTTGCTCTACACAGCACCAAGCACAGCAGGTCCTAACTTTACACACCACTAAGCACTGCACAGTGTAAGTCAAGTCAAGTAATGAATAGAGCTGTCAATATTTAACTTCCTGAGCATTTCCCTGAGCCCCTCAACACACTTCTCAAAAACTCTTGCTTAGAGGTTCCTTCACTATGAAGAAAGCTCATCCATTTGATCAACTCATTTTTTAGACTTTTCTGTTGCGTGACCTGCAAAACACCAAAATGGTACTTCCATACCAGGTTCATCATCTCTGAATGCAAGTCCCTCTGTCTTTTCACTCCCTTTCAAATCAAGGCAGCTCATCGAAGTGTGGGACACCCTAATCTACTACCTTCAGCCTTTTCTCAACAGCCATTTCAAGTTCAATTAGAGAACTAAAAAAAAGAGAGGAGAGGGGACCGTAGTGACATGCAGGACAGACTTCAACAGGCTTTCCTCCCTTTCTTCCCCCACAGAGAGTTTGTGCTCAAGAAAAAGTAGGCAAGAAAGAGACCTTAAAGGAGAAGACTTGTAGGAAGACATAGACGTAAAACATACACACAATGCACATGTGTCACAACATGTGTTTATCACAGACAAAGTGAAAACAGAGGTGAAAAGGACGTTAAGAGGCCACTGAATCCATCAAGGCATGGTCAGATATACTTAAGCCATCCTTTTCTTTCCTTTTTCCAGCACAAAATAGCAACATACAATTTGCTGTTTCTTTTCCAATACAGGACTTCTCCTCTTCATAATCACGATTATATCCGTGCAACCCTCAAGGAGCTCTGAACACTCAGAGGACACCTAGACTAATGCAATGGGCAGGAGACATTACCTGCCAAGAGGCAGATTCAGAAAGATGGATTCTTTCCCTGAAAAATGGGATTACTTCAAGCCAAAATGGCAGTTAGATTTAAAACAGCAGACCTCATGAGCAGAACAAGGCACAGGGAAATAAAAAACAAGGGGAGAGAGAAACTTTCTTAACAGAGTGTTTAGCAACTGCCCTTCAAGATCTTACTGAGCAGAGTATGAAATGTAACACAACACAAATTTCAGCCTGAGGCAATAAGGCAGGCAGGGAGGGCTGATTCTGCTGGCCCTACTGCTCACTGATGCTCTGCCAGCATTTTAACAGGGAAAAAACGTGAAAATAGTCTCCCTTCAGCTTGCATCTTAAGAGTCCATATATGAGGCAACACCTAAATATATCAAAGTTCACCCCATTATTTCTAACACAGAGAACCTTCTAACAAAATGAAGAAAGTCAGTCTTGGTCATATAGAATCCTTTCCTCCAAACCGGGACAGTGCTTAAAGTTTAAAACACTCTGAGCTAGATTCGCAGTGGGTACAGACATGACCAGAACTTTTGAAGGGAATTACACTGACTTTCATCTGCTGAACATCTGTTTCTGCTTTCACCTGCTGTCCTGATTGCAAAATCATCTGTTTCAAAGACAGAGCACTTTTTTACACAAAAAAATGCATTCATCTTTATAGGTTCATTATTGTAGCTTCAAAGTAGGATTACACGATCGCTGATAAATACAGGAACTTATTTTGCCATGTCTGGATGTTTGATCCTGCATGAATAGGTTTTTGTTTAACAAACAGCCCTTTGTTTCCTGTCACTTTGTTGCCCAGGGGTTAATTTTGGCATGCCACAGGCTGCGGGGATATATTGCTTCAAGTCAGAGAACAGTGGGGATGCTCTTTGTCTGGAATGCAAAGAGAATGGATCTAATCACTAAAGAAAAGAAACATTCAGCCCTACACTTTGCCTTCTTTGACCAGGGCTGGTTCTGAAGGTTGTATCAGCAAGAGTGTGGCCAGCAGGAGTAGGGAACTGATCGTGCCCCTGTACTCGGCACTGGTGAGGCCGCGTCTTGAATCCTGTGTTCAGTTTTGGGCCCCTCACTACAAGAAGGATGTTGAGGTGCTGGAGCGTGTCCAGAGAAGGGCAACGGAGCCAGTGAGGGGTCTGGAGAACAAGTCTTATGAGGAGCAGCTGAGGGAACTGGGATTGTTCAGTGTGGAGAAGAGGAGGCTGAGAGGAGACCTTATTGCTCTCTACAACTACCTGAAAGGGGGTTGTGGTGAGGTGGGTGTTGGTCTCTTCTCCCAAGTAACTAGTGATAGGACAAGAGGAAATGGCCTTAAGTTGCACCAGAGGAGGTTTAGATTGGATATTAGGAAAAATTTCTTCACCGAAAGGGTTATCAAGCATTGGAACAGGCTGCCCAGGGAGGCGGTTGAGTCACCATCTCTGGAGGTATTTAAAAGATGTCTAGATGTGATGCTTAGGGACATGGTTTAGTGGTGGACTTGGCAGTGCTAGGTTAACAGTTGGACTTGATGATCTTAAAGGTCTTTTCTAACATAAATTATTCTATTATTCTATTTTCTGATTCTATTGGCCCACCTGCTTAAAAACACTGACATTGTTAATACTGTGACTCAGCCCACACGTGTTCACTGCAGAATGATACAACACTGTAAAATACTGAAGCATGATATCCAGAGGGAGAGTCCGTCCTGCTGCATGGAACATTGTGTGAAGTTTCACAAGCACAGATCTATCCTGAAGGAATTCTGATTCACCAGGATACCATGGGAAATGTATACTGGATTAGAAAAGAGAATGGCTCAGTGCATATTCCCACCTGCCCATGCAAAGGGCAAAACCATCAAGAATTAGAGCACAAAACAAGACAAGAAAAAAGGCAAATGTTAACGGCAAAGAAAATTGTAAGACTAGCCCCATGACTAAAGAGCTGCTAACAGACTGCACATCAGCCTGGTCCAGGTTGTCAGAGGCAGGAAGATCTGAGCTGGTCATGTTCATTTGTCTAATGTCTATGTACAGTGAGGTAGCTTTTAAGACATCCCAGTGTCTGTGGCAGTTTAACAGGAGAGGGTTACAGAGCAGGGGTCTCACAAGGGGAAAACAAGAGCAGGGGTCTAGCAAGGGGAAAGAGCATCCTGTGGCCTCATATATACCCAGACAAAGAGCCTGTAAATCTTCATAAGATGGCTTCCTTCTGTGGTGAAAGTCAGTTCTTTGGTGAAAAAGACGGCAGTCGATCATTTCTGTAGTTGGTGGCAACACATTCTGCTTAGTACAAGGACAAAATGGCATCAGGATACATGGAGATGACACATAAAAAGAAAAATATTAAGATCTCCAGGGTGTGTCCCTTTGAGCTTTGTTTTCTGATCATCAAATTGGAGTTTTTGTGGCACTGGCTTTGTAGAAAGGCATGAGATGGGACTAGGCGACCACACTGTTTACGGAAGAATGGTTTCATCCTTCAACTAACAACTGCTTTAGCTAACAGGGAGTTTGGTTGCAGTGGAGACTGAGAAGTGGCCCATTGAAGAATGCCCCACAAGAGGAATACGGCCAGAGATTGGTCTAAAGCTATGTCACCGCACCCGTCATGCCAAGCTGGGCGCCCTGTAGGTACTCGGCAGACCTGCTGCCATCAGCTGTCCCAGCAGAAGAGCAGCTCTTCTTCAGGACAAAGGAGCATGAATGCTCCAGCGTCACCCACAACCCAGCATGTGACAGAGGAAAGGGAAGAGATTACCCATCATCTTCCCTGTCTACCTCAAGTATTACAGGGAGGTGAACCCTTTCTCACACAACGCTGACCAGACCCCTGGATCCCTGTTCATAAGAGAAGCAGGGAGGGTGGTGGAGGCAAACTCTGAAAGTTCTGTATCGCATTTTATCCCAAGATGAGGACAGGAAACAGGTCCAAATGATTCCAGGGTCCTTCTTTGTCATTTCTTCTCTTCCTATATCCACCCCTTTAGCTCACAGTTAAAGAAAGGAGCCTGAGAGACTAACCAGAGCTCCCTCTGTATAATCATCTCCACTGTCCTGCTTTCTTGCTCTATACAAATTTTGATCCTTCCTCTGTCAGAAGCCCTTAGCCTCTTTATTTTTTAAAACAGCTTTCAGACTTTCTGGACTTCCACAGAATGCAATCCAGAAAAAAACAGACATGGAAAACAGTCTTGGTGAGGGAGAAGCACAGCAAAATTCCTATTTCCCTCTCCTAGACTTCTGCCCATGCTGGCTTTGAGTTGACACCAGCAATGTTAGCATAAAGTCTTCAGGAGTTCTCTCAGTTCATGCAAGAGCAGCCAGGCTAGAAATCCTTTAGAATTTCCCTCCAGGACGTGCAGAGTCATAGCCCTGGACATTTAAACCAAAGGTCTGATTCTCAAGTACATAAAGAAGACAGAATCAAAGAGCTGGTTCCCTTCACGTGTCTTTTGGGGCAAAGAACGAGGATACGGAGAAAGAAAGGACAAGGATGGAGAGAAGAGGACTGTATCTCAGGATATCCTTCCTTAAGTGACTCTAAAATGAGAGAATATCCCTGTGCTGGCCCTCCACAAGCCCCATCAAATTTCAGAGCAGTCTAAGAAAGTAGGTAGATTTTGGACCATGCAGGCAGTCAGCCCTCAGGAGCCAGGAAGGAGTCTGCAGCCTTCACTGCAACAGAGCCTGGAGACTGGCCAGGTTGTACACAAGATATCTATTAACAGGTTAGACTCACAACAACCTCCAGGCTCATCCCCCTTTCCAGCACATGTGCCTTCTCTCAAAGGTCTGTAGGGCTTGAATGGAGTATTGCTCTTACTCCTTGGCCCAAATTACAGCATGTAGCCCATCAAGTCCTCATGTTCTCTTCTGAGTAACAATGTCTGGACTTGTGAGATCAAGAAAGAAGAGTGAGGTCCCCATGCTTGACTGCAGTAAGGTTCCTGCCACCCACAACTGCCTAGCTCCAGCTCTAGCTCCATTCCCCTTCCCCAGCACAAGTACAGTGACAAATATGTCATGCTTTGGGTCATGGACAAGAATGAGCCCTCCTGACTGACCCGACTCCCAGTCTCACACCCTGGGAAATGCATACAAATGAAGAACCCACAGTTTCAGGGCCATGGGCCATGGGACCATGCCCCCCAGCTGCTTGCTTTCTAGTTATTTGGTTTGTTATGCTGTCATCTTGACATCCACGAGGTTTTCCTGAGCAATCTGTGAATTGATACTGTCCCCCAACACCACGTTTCATTAGCTAGCAGTGGGGCTTTGCTTCGAAACATCCACCAAACAGTGCCACAAAAGCTAGCAAACACATCCAAGAGCACTCCTGCTTCCTCCTCACCCTCTCTTGTCTATCCACATAGCTCCTCAGCTCCCACAGCAGCTCTTGTATTCCCCACATTCCCAGCCTAAGCAGCCACATCCTCGAGACATGCCAGGAAGGCTGACTATAAAAACACACTGCTTGACATTCAAAGCCATCCTGCCTGTGGGGAGCTATCAAACACAGCTGATGTGAGCATGCCAGCAAGAGCAGAGTGAAGCAACAGCATTACCTGGACTTTAAATCCACATGATATTGTTTTCAAACAGCTATTTTCCTCACTGATCTTTTAAATATTTCTGAAGATTTGTATGCTGACTGAATTGAAACAGCAGCAGCTCCCAGTCCTGAGCTGCAATTCAATTACCAGCACTGCTCTGAAACCTAAGTTTGTCCATTGATGTGTCTAAACCTGAAGGGCAGGACCAGCATCTCTGAGCCAAACACTGCTCACAGCTTCATTTTATATAAAAGGCCATAGTACTTCATATTTCTTGAAGCTGCTTGGTTCTCTCTCCCGCCTGCCATTCGCATGCAATACTGAATAGCACTGTAGGGTATGTTTACCCTTTAGGGTAAACCCAAAAGGCCAATTCAATCATTAGGAAGTAAAAGGTTTTTACCGTGGGGCAAACCTATCTGAGTGTCAGTGGCTGATTTCCAAATGGTATGAAGGGTTTAGTCCAAATCTGTCACTAATTTCAGGGACAGCTTCTTGGCTAAGTCCCACACACTCCTTTGAACCACATCTTAAGCCCTCCATCCCCAAGGGAAAAAAACTCTTCAGGCAAAAATTAATGCAATGAATAAAACATTTAAGCAAGCTCCTTTGGACTTTCTTTTCCCTGTGTGTTTGCCCAGTGGGGCCCTGGCATAAACATGCAGGTCATAGGCAAAGCTACAGAAAAAATAATTGATTATTACTTCTGCCAACCCCAGGACTAATCACTACATGGATATCTGTAACTCTGCCTTCTGCTTTCCTCCTCTGCTTTAATAAGCTCTTTAAGGAGAGAATTTTGAAAAAGAACTTATGTTGCTTCTCACTTTGCTTTGTCAGGTTTTCAGGGAGAGCTCAGCACCAAGTTCTTTAGGTACCTTCAAAAACACCAGCCCTGGATATTAACCCATTTCCCTTTTCTACCCTCACACTTCAGAGTTCTTCAGCATCAGAAAAGAACATCAGTAGAGTTTTAATTTCCTTTTTTTAAAGGAAGAACACATTCTTCCCTCCTGCTGCTATGAAAAGTAGAGGACACAACAAACAAAGATGAAATGTTTAATTTCACCAGTCTCAGATGTCCAGCCAGTTATTAATATTTCTTCCTTCATGCTCTTTTTATTTCTCACCTCTTTACCTTTTTCCCCTCACCTCACCGTTTCTTCCCCGCCATTACAAGCCCTCTCTTATAGCACCATTCCCCAGCTTAGCAAAGGAAAAATTTTGCTGACTGCTGGAGAAGACATTCTAACGTCGCTTTCTTTACTGCAAGACTGGAATAGTCTCCTGAGGGAAGTGCCAGAAGTCCAACTGATTGAAACATTTAAAACAAGATGTCATGTTGTGCAGTAACAAGTAGGAAATACGCTGTAGAGAACAGTCCTTAACCGGCAAGAAGTACCTGTTACACCTAGACACCCAGTGTTTGCTGATGGGGGGACTAGATGGCTTTCACAGGGGTTTTCTGCTGGGGAAGGGGAGAACAGATGAGATGCAAAGGGAGATGTTTGCATCCCTCCATTAACACTGCCAAGCACAGCGAATATGGTTGAGGAGATGTGACATGAAGCAGATGCACCACAGTATGTCCCTTCCCTCCCCTTCGCAATGTCCATGCCCTCTGTATCCCTTTCTTTCCCTCTGTCTCTCCTTCAGTTTGTCTCTAGAACACATATAGCATATTGTAACAATAAGTGTACAGCAACCTTGCCTGTTCTCCCAACACCATCAAATTCTGTAATTATATTAAAAAAAAAAAAGAGAAAATCAAGCTTGTCTAGCACACCTTGTTCCTTACAAACCTATTCTGCTTCCTGCATTTTTGGTGCACTGCAAAATCCTTCTGGAAAGAATTATTCTGGATTGCGCCACATAACAATTTCCTTTATGGGAAGTCCCTACAAAGAGAAAGATAACTGAAAAGGGGCAAAAACTTGCAGGTAGCGCTGTGAGGTCAGTCTGATGCAATGTCTTCATTAGGATCTAGAAGGTGTTCATCAAAACCAACACTAGCAGGAGAGTGGGTGGATTTGCAAAGGACTTAGAGGACATAGGGGAAGACTCTAAGCACAAAACCATGCCCATAGACCTGCAGAGTTCTGCCAAAATCTTACCCACCAAGCATCAAGATTCACAGAGCTTAATCCTGCCAGATGCTTGGCCTATGTTTCATGCATGAATAGGACAGTGCCATGGCTTCTCTTCAGTGTCATGGCCCCTTCACATGAAACTCAGCTGGTGACCCAGATCCTCCAGGAAACTGCACTGGGCACACAGGGTCACGGTGCAGGAGGAAGGCAGCACGTAGGATATGCCATCTAGTTGAGTCTTACGACATGTGTGACACCTCTACAACATGATACTCTCACCTCCAGCCAAGCATCCCCCATTGCATGACCGTACACATGAGGTCTCACCCATTAAGGGAACAAAAAATACACTAAAATGCAAGCAAACAGATGTCCCAGAGACAGATCCAGATCCTAGGTTCATTATTTCAAAGCAGTGAGTGATGTTTCTAACACCGATATAGCATAGAAGTGACTCCACATAAGACATGAAGATCAGCAAGGCCCAGCATCAA
Source organism: Phaethon lepturus (assembly GCF_000687285.1). Classification (NCBI taxonomy): domain Eukaryota; kingdom Metazoa; phylum Chordata; class Aves; order Phaethontiformes; family Phaethontidae; genus Phaethon; species Phaethon lepturus. The sequence goes on from NW_010517795.1 coordinate 24,687, forward strand.
AAAAAACCCTGTAATTAGAGTGAATGCCTGAATAACATAAGTTCTGTACCACAGCACTGACCTTACAAAAAGTCTTCCTATAATTAAATCAAACTCTCCAGCAAAATGTTTATGCCATACTGTAATTGCACCAGCTGCAAGATCTGCAATGATGGAAACCCTTTGAAAAGGTTAGAATTATAATTCTATAATATGATGCTATTAATGGACATTTTATCATTTAAACAGTGAGTCAGGAAAAATATTTTTCCCTTTCTCTCTACCCTACTTTCCCAGCCTTCTGCTGTGGATGCAGACATTGTGAACACCCATCACTCACTCACACTACTTTTTTTCATTTGCAAATACTTCTCTCCCTAGTTAGAATGGCAATCATGAGACCATTTGAAAAGAAAGCTCAAAGGCTTAAAAAAGTGGTAGTATCTTGCACTAAAAAGAAAGCTTTGGAAAAATCTCAAAAGCTGTAGGATTTTGTACTGAATAAAAGCTAGGAATAATAGTACTTTTTTTTTTTTCTTTTCTACATGTTACTTTGCAACTTCAGAATTTAGAATTCAAAATCTACTTTAGTCTCAGCTAGATACAGCATACAGACATACAACCCTAGCTGGGGCTACAGGTGGTTCTACAGGGAGCTTGTATTAGCCTGCCATCTACTCGAACCACAGCAATAGCCAAGTTCTGTCATTATTAACGTGAGCAGATGCGTTTCCCAATGTTCTTGTAGGAATATGAATCACGCTGACATTCAACCTAGATAATACTTGAAAATTCTACCCATAAATATTTATATTGAAAATATTGCCTGGAATACATCTTAATAAAGTCCCTGTCCTGGTTGCACAGAGTAATGACAGAGTAACTCAAGTAGTAACAGCAAAAAGCAGGCATTGCACAAGCGAGCCACGGAGGTGGGTCTCACTGAGAAGGAAAGCTGAGCATGGTCCAGCACAGGGTGACACAGTGTTTGAATAACCTCATGACGACCCGTAGGGACAAAAACAAAGCAGAGATGCCCAGCAACAATGAGTATTCCAGTGGCATTTCAGCACAGCACTTAACATACTAATTGCCAGCAAATAACACAGCCCTTCCTCGTAAAGCTAAATTGAGGCTGTTGGCACTCCAAATAGGCCAAGCACAAAGCACGCTTGATTTGGCATTAAGCACGGACCTGGGCATCAGCGGTGTTTTCACCCCTGCAGGCAGGGCTGCAGGCAGGGCTGCAGGCAGGGCTGGCTCGCATTTGCACCCTTGCACAGGACTTAGAGGAAGGGTAAGCCAGAAAAAGCCAGGCTTCCATTTCCTAAAGCTAAAAGCAGGGGGAAAAAGGGGATTTTGTGAGGTTTCAGGGATGCCACCTGACGTTCTGTGTGCTGGGATGGAGGTGTGAAAATTGGATGGCTGGGAGAATAGCAGCAGCGGAGGATGGGGCAAAAGCCAGTTTCACATCCCTTCAGATGGCCCTTGAATGCCAAAGCAGAGTTTCCACAGTGGAGTAGAAACTACTGGAGGGAAGCTTTCATATCAGAAAGGCAGTTTGGAGGAGATGTAAGCAAATCGATGTCAAATGAGCACAAAAGCTGTGGAATTGGGGAAGTAGCAGGGGTACTGGAAAGAGCAAGTCTTTGGGTGAATTAGAATTGAGGTATCAGATAGTCATCTGGCAATACTTGCTTAAGATTTATATATCTCTTGAAGTGAGGGAAAGAAATAGTGCACAAGTAGTTCTCACAGGTGGACAGGATGAAAACCCTTAGGAAAAACCCTGGCGATACCAAAAGAGAGTAGCCCAGAGGCTACTCTACTGTAGAGAGCTTCAAAATCCTGGGTGAAGACTGTTAACAAATACATAAGGTATCTCCAAAGCAGTGAAACCTCCTCACTGGTTTAACTTTGAGTTAGCAGCAGTAGCGTAAAGCCAAGCAAAGGCTTCAACAAGCAGCTTTCCCATGTCAGAAAACAGCCACAGACTTCACACGCTGCCCACATGTACACAAAGTGCTTTCAGAGCCCCATCGTCTCTCCTGCCAGCATATCGCTGCCTTCTGCAGGGAGTGCAACTACATGGACCACTCCAGCAGGGAAGAGAGGGCAGAAAAACCAGTCCCAGTAATAAACACTCAAAAAAGAAAATTCCTAAGTATAGAAGCTCAAATTTCCTCTGTAGGACAGGTATTCACAAATTCAGCTTTACCCCCAAAACGAAGATACAAAGCTCGTTATACAAAACAAGCACCGCAGCACTCAGTGCAAGTGGAGAGCAGCGGCACTGGTCCCTTGTAAGATCCTCAGGTTTGGCTCAAGCGTCACAGCGAAGACGAAGGGCACCGTTCCCCTCGGCACCTACTTGCTCCATCGCTGCCTGTGTGCTGGGTACCCAAGAACAGTCTGGAGCAGCTTAGTTGCAGTAACACAGGGTCAAAGTAGCTTTTGCAGCCCACGCTAAGAGGCATGGCAAACTTGCCTGCGCTGTGCCCTGCTGTGGCTAGCTTGCAACTGATACCAGAGTCAGCAAGTGAAAAGCCATTGGGCGTCTCTGCATGATACTGCTGTGATGTCCTGGCACAGTTTCCACAGAAAAATAGTAGATGCCCAGCAACATAGTGTCCTTTTGATAAAAAGCGAGAATTTCTCAGTTTCCAAGTGTCACATTATTCTTCTATTCATCATCAAGCAAGAAAGACAAGTTTCAAATTTACATGTGGTTGACTAGATTGCCTGAGTGATGTGCTTATCTCCCTTGGCAAATGAAATGAAAAGAAACGTTAGTGCTCCATAAGAACTGTGCCTGGCAGAGCATACATTTCTCAACTGGCTGTCGCCTATATCACATGCAACAGCAAAGGGGTTTGTTTTCATTTAAGTTCCAGCTTCAGTATCTCTGTTGCTCTAGCAAGAGCTACTCTTTGCAAATTGATTTGAAAAAATTAAACTTTTTTTTTCTATTCTAGTTGGCATCTCTTCCTAATCTAAGTGACATCCACATTTTACATAACTCTTTCTCTGCTCACCTCAGTGCTAGAGCATTTCCCAGCATTAAAACACCTTTGTCGCATGCCTGCCACTATTATTAGGGGGCAAGGTGTGTATGTAAGTTCACCAGGCCAAGATGTCAAGCAGCCCAGCCATGACCCCTAACCGTGCTTGAAGGAGCGCTTCTGAAATAGGTATCGAGAGCGATTGCTAGGATGACGTGCACCAGCTACTTTGTGCATCATTCAGATACATGCTGCAACTACATCGCCCTGTTGCAGTAGAAATAAACTTTCACAACAGCTATTTGATAGGGGAAAGAGCATGGTGAAAGGGCTGGGTGGGTCAGAGTTAAGGTTACAGTAAATGGGCTGTGCTGTCACACGCAGCAATAGCAGCCGTGAGATCAGTTACATACCATTGACTGGTAGCTTCTCATTTCCTTGTTTTTTCTGGGTCTGCATCTAGCATGTGGCTGCCTGAACAAATCAACTTAATGGTGTTTCTCCATCTGTTGGGGTATAGTGTGATAAGCTTGTATAATTTGTAAGTTAATTATTTACATATGTTGTTGAAATTAGAGGAAAAGAGAAAACTGTATGCAGAGAACAAGCAGGGGCGAAGGATTTAAGGGACGCAATGACGGCGCTCACCTCTGATCTCATTGCGGCACAGGGAAAGCTTGGTGGTTCTTACTGATTTCCAGGAAAATGATACGAGGGTGAAAGAAAGGAATCTGAAATGCAGTCATCAGATTTCCAGCTCAGAGCTATTAATGCAGAAGGATCCTAAGGTCGGTTACTGAGTCCAAAGTTACCCCTCTGAAGCACACGCTCCTGCTCCCCTGCCACAGCTCAGCGGCCCCAGGGATCCTGCTCAGATAGACCCCATGGGCCAAAAGCTTCCACTGATAAAGGCACTTCTGGTAAGCAGGCATTTCTCACTGGCAGTGGATGTGTTGAAATATCCATGCGTTTCATTTTACATCATTTCCAAATACAGCACGTTCACAAGCCCGGCGGAGCAGACAGGAAGATTTGGGCCGCAGCTGCTGTCCCCTGCAAACAGCGAAAGTTTAAGAGCCCCATGTGTCCAAACTGGTTTTGGTCATGGATTTCGTTTAAGTTTAGCAACAGCTGATGTCCAAGTTCAGGGGGAGGCAGGAAACACATTTTCCAGTTTTCTTCTTGACATCATTTGCCAGTAGACTCCAGGGGGATGACAAAGCTGGCTTGTTCACTTCCTCGCTCCACAGATCGCATCCAACATGAAGGGACATCTAAGCAAGTTGTCAAAGCTCTTACAGTTTCAGGTTTTACCAAAACAAAGTTTTGGGGAACAAAGCATATTTCCATTGAAAAAAATATTTTCCCTAAAACTCCTGTAATGCATTATTGGCTAATTTCACATCACTCCATCCTACACTATAAGTAGCAGCTTTCAAGACCACATTGTGGTCAACACAAGATGCATCTGGACCAAGCTACACTGAGATCGTGCTGTCCCTTGCCACAAGGAGGGATGCAGTGTTTTATAGGAACCATATTCTCATAGCAGGATCTCACAGCAGGATCTTGGCCTGCTGGAAAGAAAAAGAAAATCATATTGAATTAAATTTTCCAGTACAATGATATGTCCCCATTTGAATTTTATTCCTAATGCAAATTTCCAACTGAAGCACCTAAAACTTATCTATAACGGAGCAGAAGAGACATGTGTCAATATTTGCTGAAATTCACTTTTCATTTCTGGGAATGAGAGTGCTGGCTGGTTTTGACAAACAGGTGATGCTGAGGAGGCAATGCCTCGGTATTATAGAGACTTTCTGCAGTTCTTACTCAGGCAAGAAATTCTTTACAAGACAAGTAGCACCATCCTCTGGACATCAGTGGGAATCGAGCACAAAGCAAACAGGCTTCGTTCCTCAGGTAGTGCCCGAATCAGATTTCACCATCCGTGGAGTTCCCAGTCTCTGCCCCACTTGCTGAAGTTCAGTGTGAGGTCTCCATCCCCCCCTGTGCTCAACAGTCTCACGAATTTAATTCAGTACAAAAGAAAAGGAACAGATTAAAGTTTGAAGGAAGAATAAATTAGCTGAAGAGGTAACGTCAAGAAAAAGCAATATATATCAGGGTGTGAGCAGAGCTCTTCTTGACAGCTATTTTCCATACAGTTTTACAACCTATAGATCACTATCGTACTTTCCAGATTAAGACTGAGTCATTGAGTCAAAGCATAGCACAGAATTAATTGATTCTGAGATTTATGTTAAGGAAAGTTTTGACTACATGTCAATATAAAAGCAAATCTTGGTGTTTTTTCTTCATTCTTCATTCAAGAATTTAAGGATCTTGAAGAAGAAAAAATCCAAAGACTGGGAAGACTTACAGATCAAAACGGTTCCTCTGTCAATAGATTTTAAAAGATTAAAATTTCTTTCTCAATTATTTTAATGTTTCTGCTTATTTCAAATCTGTTTTCAAGTTTGCATGCAACTGTGTAAGAACAAGTAAAAAAACCTAAGTTTCTTTTAAAAAACAATGCTGAAAAAGGAAAATGCATTCTTGAACAGAAATGGCTGGATCTTTAACTATGACAGAGCAAAAGAAAAGATTAAAATCATCACCCTAATGGGAAAAATCAATGGGAAGATCCTGGGAGTAGTTTTTTAGAGAGAGTTGATAATTCCTTGTTGTCACAATGATGTCTCTAATAGCATCTTTCTAAATGGTTCAACCTACTTAAACGACAGACTTTGAGGCCTGATACCACTCGTGTAAGATACAGAAGCAGAATTCATGGAAGAGGTGAAATTCACAGCTCTGCAACATAAAAGGATGTTATATAATATATAGGCATTACATTAGGGGATTCCCACAAACCTCAGTTTGTGAAATCCCTGCGCCTACTTTATAGCGCTGCAAAACAAGCCTTTTGAATATGCAGGGACAGTGATAAACCTAGGTCAGAAGGGACTGTTGTAAGATCATTCTGGTAGTTTTTCAGACAGTGGCCTGGAAGGAAGATCATTTGGTGGTTTAGGCAAAAAACAAAGATCTTGTTACTTGCAATATAGAGCAGAAAGGAGATTTAGCATTTAATTTCCCTAACTACACTGCCAGTACTAATATCTGTGGATTAGAGCATCAGCCTGACAGTTTGGTGTTTTCCTCTGTTTCACAAGATCAGATCCAAGCAATAGCATCATCTTTATTGAGAAATATAAAAGTATTTCATACCAACAACCGCAGTCTATTCTGGGACACGTTCTTGTAGATGCGGAGGGTCTCCAGCTTTGGTGACATCAGTGGGAACAAAAAATGCTCAGCTGGGCCCATTCAAGGAGACAGAGCTCACAAGCAGCTCTTTGTATCGTTGATGACTTCTACTCCCCCATTAGTACTCCTACACAGATGTCCAGCACGGATCAGGCTAGGGTTGGGGATGGTTCCTTATAAACTTACCTGGGTCATTGTGTAATAGCAACAATTTATTAGAGTAACAGATAGGACTGTTAGCACCAGACCTGCAGTATTTGTATGTAGAAACACATACTGGCTGAAGAAAAAAGCAAAAATCTCATATTCACAGATGCAAAGGCATTTTGCCCAACTTTGAACTCGCTCAAGATGGTGCAGTCGGGAGCAGAGCTGGAAGCGCTGCAGCCCCGGCCTCTTGCCAGCTCCCTGCCCGGTGATGATAGTGCAGGCTGCTGCCACTGCTGACAGAAACTCTGAACTGTTTCAAGACTGTGTTTCTTGGCTCGGGGAAGAACTTTTTGCAGCACAGATTAGGAAAGCTGAAGGCGAGGATCCGCAGATAACCGCAAACTACCCGGGTCTTGCATGGAAGAAGGGCAGTTGCTCAGTTCTGCTATCCTTGTTGGGTGATTGTGCTCTCTCAGAAGTGAGCACATGTATACGTGTATGCATACTGAGATATACTGTACCTTCCTCTCACCAAAGGAGAAGACAGATGGCCCTAGCAACCTGCAGACACTCTCCTGTCTAAGTGATGCTGCCCCTGTCTTGATACAGGATGAAGATCCACTGGTCCATTCTCATATGCTGTGCTCCAATCCCGTTCCCAAGTGAGCTGCTTTATAGGTGCATTCCTTAAATCTACCACTGCATCAAAATAGAAATGCATCTCATCCTCCATCTGCCCTGTAATCCTCCTGTAACACCCATCCATTCCTTGGAGATAAGTTCCTTAAATGGAAACCAACTCAGAACATGATCATTTCTTCATGCAGTCAGCCTAAAAATAAAATTCTAAAGGCAAGGAATATCAAATGATACATGGTGCAATGATTGCAATCATCAGATCTAAAGAAGATGAAAACACAAGCACTTGAGCAGAGCAGCAGCTTCAGGAAGGATGAATGTACTGATCAAAAGCTGAAAAACAAACATATAATTCTGTCTTACCTTCTCTACTCAAGATGCAAGAGTATTCAAGAGTGTGACAAGTGCCCCATTAATCATATAATACTTGTGTGTTTTTTATGTTGAGCTCCTATGTACTGCTACACTGCTTATAGCTGAATTTGTTCTGCTGAAGTTAAAAAAGCAGCCTGCCCACCTGCCATTTCTTGACTGTTACGGTTGCTTAGCTTTCCTTTACAATAGTTTCCTAAAATCTCTCTAATGGCTTGGTGGTGGTTTAAAAAATACAGAAATTATTTTAATCATCTTTTTTCCTAGAATGTTTCATCCATTGGAAGAAGCATCACAGCCTCAAGGGCACATGGGTCTGGGGAGACAACCATCCTTAACTAGTGCTGGAAAACTTTGGCCTCAAGCTTCATGGCTCATTACATACTGAGATAGGAGAAAATATTATATGCTCTGGCGGGATGAGGGGCTTACTTACCAATTTTGCTCTTTGAATGATGCACCTTCCACTGGAAAGAAGCACACGGAGTTCTTTGGTGACAGTTCATACACAGCTAAAGGACCCAGCAGCTTTTAGCTGGGATGTTGTAGGATGAAGACACACAAAATCATCTATCCCACAGCCCAGTCAGACAAGAATTCTCCAGGTGATGTGTCACCCTGCTCCAGCCTCCTGCTCTAATGGGAGAATTGCACTGAAACAGAACACCAGCTGGAAATCTGGTGGTCTCAGACATCCTAAAAATGTTCCCAGTAATCTCTGTTCTTGTCTCTGGCTGAAATGAGCTGCAAATGTTTCTGAGTACTTTCCTAAATGCCTAGAATTTCAGTGTGTAGTAGTAAACATTATAAACTAGAGGGACAGTGCCTGGAATACTTGTACTAACTAACAAGAGAGCAGTGTATGAAACAGATGCTCATCGTGGTCCTGGAAAGAACCACTGAGACAGACCTGCTTCTGCAGAGTCCCGAGGTTCAGAACATGCCATAGCCAAACACCCCCATTCCTTCTTCTTCCAAAAAGCATTCTGTAGCAGCTCTGCCTTCACAGCTCCATTCTTGGTCCAGTGCTGACTTGGATGGAGCTGGGGGAGGGACCAGGCAGAAGGAGCCACAGGGGATACAGTGCTGGTGATGGACCATCAGGCCTTTGATCCAACAGGCATTACCACTTCCTCAAGGAGTGCATTTCTGTTCTCCCATCACAAACCTCACAGTAACATCTACCTGAGGAATCACAGCATCTGAATTCCCCAACGGGACTCCAGTACTCATTTCTTCCACTAGAATTCTGAGACATTTAGAGCTGATTTTCTTTTCCGTCTCCAAAACAGCAGTTTGAATTTCTCTACGTTTTATGATGATGTATTTTATTGTCCATTGGGCAAAAAGTTCCAAATATCATGATTCTTCCCTTGCATTTACTGCACAGTTACATTGAAAGGAAGTTTGTAATGGCTAAATCTTGTTTTCCTCTTCATTGCACCTTACCTGTGTAGTTATTCACAGGTTCTTTTTGTTACTGTTGCAGTCACAAAACTCTTAGGTGATGCTAATAGAGCTGCTGTTTAAGTAAAGGCTGAGTTTTCCTCAGCCTAGAAAACTCCTGTAGCTTCATATTGTGACCTTTTGCAAATCCTCTCCTCTGTGCTGGTCTATTGAAATAGATATGTTTCCAAATGCACGGCATTTGGAAACCAAGAACTATACATATGCTGTAATTACACTTATTTTGTCAAGGTCTGTGCTACTCTCTGAAATGCTTGCAGTAGGCCACAATCTAGCATATCCTGTAAGGCAGCATCAATTTTGAAGGAAACAGATTAAGGTACTAAATATATTTGCACGTTAGTGAAATATTCAGCAACAAACCACCCTAGTATTTTCTGTGCCCTAGTATTTTCTGTGAGATATTCAGAGCAGAGCATTATTACAGCTCCCACTGGAGCTGTTTCCATGCGTGAAGTACATCAGTCTGATGCACCCGGTAAGGAGAAAGGGAGTCCCATAGCGGGCACTGCCCAAGAAACTGGCTCCTTGTAATTTTGCCAGGCTACTCCAACAAGCCACCGCCTTCTCCCTCTCATAAACAATAAGATGAAAAGGATTTATCTGTTTACCAACTACAGGTCAGAATTCCTTTGAAATGACTGGGTCTACTCTAGGGAAGAAGAAGAAGTTAATGCCTTCCCTAACTTCTTTGCATAAGCCTTTGTGTTGATCTCCTGCTATTTTTTATTTGTCAGGTCCCTTAAGGCTGTTTCTATACACATCTAAGCACCTCACAGCTTAAACACAAAGGTTTCCCATTTACCAGTAATATTGGTAATTCTCTTCTTATAAGTACTAGAAACATTATGTCCTTTGACATTTCAGTGATGCATTATGCTGTTGTCTGGAATATAAATGTGAGCTGGGAACCGATTTTGCAACAGAGAGTAGATTAACATTTTCTTGGAAAGGTGGTTCAATGTTTTTAAGTTCTGTTTCCAGCTTTTCTACTGGACAGGCAGAATTTGGCATGATTACACACCTTTGAATGAGGGGAGTACCTCAACATGAATGTTAACTTACAGAAATGATTACTACAATGCCCAGGAAAGTCTTGTTTAAGTGAAATGGTTTCTGCTAGGTACCTGGCCTTAAGGTAAATCTTGCTTCTGCTAAGCAGAACGTGCCGAGCTAAACTGCATCAACCTCGTATAAGGAGAACCATTAAAAGCAAGGACTGCCAGCATATTGCTTCACTTTGTATGAACACCATATGTTAAAACACAGGATGTAAAGGTGTAGGTTCAATTTTTATTTTTAAAGCCTATTTACAGAAAAGGTGAACTGAGGCTGCTCTCTCCCTGCTCTTCCCACAGACAAGCCCTCGTGCTTCCAGAGAAGAGACCTAATTCACATTCCCCGAACCTCCCTCTGGAGGAATTTATTGCTCTCCACAGATTGCCTGGGCCTCCTGTCTTAGAGACCCTTGAACTAGATATGGAAAGTTGGGCAGTCTCCCCTATTGCCTCCCCAAAATCATGGTCCGCTTTTTTTCTTTTTAAAGAACAAAAAACAACGGATGTGGTTATAGTGCTGATGTGGTACAGTCTGAGTTAACTTTTCTCATTAAAATCTTTAACTTAAGCAAACAATAAACCAGGGTTTTCAACATGTCATAAGAAAAAATGTTCCTCTGCATAAGTTTGAACTCTCCTCTGCTTGAATATTTCAACCCCAAAATAGTTCACTTCATTAAAAAAAGTAGTCAGATTCGCACTGTGACTTTAGCTATATGCTTTCTCCTGAATTAATGGCGAACCATTCTCTGCAGTCACTTATTTTCAAAGTGCTGTTTCAATGATAGTGATATGACTTGAGGGGGGCAGTTAATAGACCTGACACGTTTGAAGTAGTACATTACTTCTTCTACAGCAGCAGGCTCAGTAGCATCGGTTGCTCTATAATCCCATGTTGTCTGGCACATGTGAGGCATTAACTGCAAAGCGATGGTAAGGGAGCATCGGTTTTGCCCAAATCTCAATTCACCACTACCTATAAGCACATGTTTCAAAAGCTTTCTGAATTCAGGTCTCAATTATAAATTAAATAGTATTATAGGAGGATGAAGGGGAGTTTGAAGCTTTCCATTTAAATAGCCTTCGCAGGTAAGATAATTCAGGCTTGCTTTTCCCCGGTGCAGCTGTATGCAATTTCCAGTCAATAAGCTGAGCAAACGGCATCTGCTTGCAATAAAGCAACCAGCAACAGCCACAGCAACTGATAAAGAAGCAGAAACATGTCCTAGCAGGGACTGCCCTTTTCCACAAAAGCCTTCAGGGCCAGGCTTATGT
>NW_010517795.1:35926-46005 GCF_000687285.1 Phaethon lepturus
TTTCCCTGTGCCCCCAGGGCTCCTGCTCCTCCCAGCAGCACCGGCTTGGCAGCCAGCACCCTGGGGAAACCGGCGCGAGGTGCAAGAGATGGCAGCAGCCTCCGCTCCCGGAGGAGTCGGGCACGGGTGACGACACCGGGCTGCTCTCTGCAGCGCTGGTGGGGGATGTTACCTCCCCGGGGCTGACACCCCTTTTCAGCCATTTCTCACCACGTACAAGGTGACTTTCTTCCACTCAAGTCTCCTTTCCTGACCCCTTGTCAATGACCACTCCTCCTTTCCTCATTCTTTTCTTCCGTTTCTCTTATTTAATATACTTATTACAGGACTCAGCAGGCCTAAAGCTTCCTCACCATTAAATGAAAAAGACAACCTAACGTGGTTCTTTTCTCATCTGGTTTCCACTCCCTCTCATCCTCCTCAGCTGTCTCGGTATGACCCCTCCAAGACAGTGGGACTTTGCTGTCTCGCTGCTTTGGCACAGAAAGGACCCAGATGTTTGTCAGCAGCATTTTGCAAATGAGCAAGATGCAACCCAATAATGAGGCTGCCCACGTTCTGGTGCCCTGCACCACTGCTCAACGAAGCACGTCAACCTACGGTGAGACTGGTGCCGCCTTCTTGTTGCAGTACCACATGAGGTGCTGACTCTTCCGTCGTGCTTTCTCAGCCACTTGTGCTTGCGGTTGTGAGTCTTAATCAGCAGCAAGGATCCAGTTCAGTGCTTGGTTCCCAAGCAAAAGTCACAGCAAAGCTGGAAGAGGCAGGATCAACCCCCTGGGAGTTTCGAAAACAGCGTTCTTCATTAACTTTTCAGTGGCTGTGGTTTTTAGCAGAGAAAAATCATCTCTTTCAACATCACAGTGAAAAAAAAATAGTGAAATACATAGACTTTGAAGTGGTGGGGAAGTACCATTACCCATTCACAGACGGCAGTCTGGCATTCGTTACGCGTGATAGGGAAGCTGCGTGTGGCAATGCGTGTAAGGACACATTTCCTACCGAGAGCAGGAAAGGCGCATGTTTCGTGCTCAGTGCCATTGCAAGCTACTTTTCACACAAGCTGGCCGGCTGGCTCTTACTGTCCCCTGCTCTGAGGAGCCATGGGACTCATCCCTCTTGCCTTTCTTCTTTCTAGGACATCTCAATGCTGGCTGAAAGTTTATCGCACAGGCTTGTGGGTTGTTACCCAGTCTGGGTTTTCTCCATTCAGCCTCTTAGAGAAAACATTTTCTTCTGTTAGCTTTCATCTCCTATCTACTTGAAAGGCTGAAGTCCTTGATCTAGCTATATTTTCCTGTATCCCAAATCCCTGACAGCATAATCAATCATTCTGATTTTTACTAGGAATACTGGATCCGTCATCAACATTAGATATCTTTTCCCTGCTCCTACTACTGTTCCTTTGTTAAGCCATAGGTTTATTATAAATTCTGTAATGCAGGCAGGACTCCTTGAAATGTCAAGCTGTCTTTCAAAAGTTAAGAGCTGAGCCAGCTTCAACGAAAAAAATGGATCTATATTTAAATTTTCTAAGAAATTCCAGTACCTACTAATTGATAACAGAATATTGGTTGAGCAAAGGATGAACAGTAATAGTAAAAGAAAGAGTTTAGCTTTATTATTGTATTTCCTGCTTAGTCAGAGTTTATTTTCTCCCCTTGAAGACTGCGTCAGCATTGTTTGCATTGGATACTGTAGTTAGCCTGCCCAGCCTGTTACCAAAGACATTCATGAATGGTCAAAGAAATATCACAAAGAAAAGAAAGATTTTTGGAGAAAGTCAAGAAAAGAAAGACACTCCCAAGACTTATGACTTGGGCTTGACACCTGGGACTACTCTTACCTCTTCTTGGCTCTGTGGATTATTTGTTTCCCTGCTACAAACCTAGCAGCAGACACACCTTGCCTGCAGAGCTCTGACCAGCCGTAATCCTACAGAACTGGGGATTGCTCTGTTCACTTGAAAATTTCCAAATCAGAGGGCACATGCTAGGGATATGAGGGAATATCCCCTATATTACATCCAGTGGCATTAAGGACAGCAAAATCATCATATTCTCACAGAGTTCCCCACTGGAGGAGAACCAAGGAGGAGGATTAACATGCTTCCTATCCTCTCCAGAACTGCACTGGTCCAAAACCTGTTCATTCCCCCTGTCACCCACTGCCAGCCCCCACCTGCCTGTGCAGAGATCTGACAGGCTGGGGGATCTCAGGGAGTTGTGGGGAAGCAATTATGAATGGATTTTGGATCCTGGATGAAAGATCTTGACAATAACTGCTCCAGCCTTTCTGAGGGAAACACCAAGAAGCCAGACTCTAATCTCCCAATCCTGTCCTGAAAGTGTGATCTTGCATCAGTCACTGCCATCCATGCGTTCAGATTTCTCTGGCACCAAACAAAGCCTGATAGTGCTCATTTACCTACAGAAGTGTGGGAGAGCAGTGTGGATTAATTAGTACTTGTGTGGCACTCCGAGAACAAAGCAGCCTTATACTACTAAACACCTTCAAGCCAAAGTCACCTCTGAGTTCAGGGATGGATTTGGTCTGTCATTTCCAAGTATTGGAACAGGCTGCCCAGGGAGGTGGTAGAGTCACCATCACTGGAAGTGTTCAAAAAACATGTGGATGTGGCGCTTTGGGACATGGTTTAGTGGGCATGGTGGTGTTGGGTTGATGGTTGGACTTGATGATCTTAAAGGTCTTTTCCAACCTTAATGATTCTGTAATTACTTTTCACCCAAATAATAGTGATTTCAGCTATTCCCAAGTTCAGAAGATGCTGGAGACTGGTCTCATCAAATAGGTATTAAAACTGCTTTTGACCTCCTTCCATGAGAGTAGAAAGATTAAATGCACACATTTAACAGCTAGCAAGGACCATTCCAGCAATGCTCCTATTACAGAACTCTTCATGTTAATTACTGTATTATCTGTTTTACATGCTCTAATTGTCTCCTTATGGCATACTGAAGGAAAAATAATGTAATTTTGTAAGAAAAAACCCCGAAGTATTTTTTTTCCCTGGTTAAAATAGAAAGAATTTCAGCAAACTACTTTCTCTGCTTTGTTGGGATTCAAGCAGAATCTGAGCTCCCCCTGCTGTTTTCAAAAAGTTGACGTATGTCTGAGCTAAACAAATTCTTAATATCGAATTTCTCTGGCCAAGACAGGCCCTGGGGATCCTGCTGTTCCATCTTTGGCTCAGGCTGCTGCATGGAAATAAATAAGTAGCTAGATTTCAGTCAAAGCCTGTTCTTGCAGTCCCACCTTTGAATACGGAAAGTATTACATTCAGAAGGAGGGAAGATAGCCGTACGTAAACACAGCTATTTGATGTATGAGTCAGAAGAGGAGAACATTTACGCAAGCCCAGAAAGGTGTTGACCTTAAACCATCCTCTAATCTGTAGCCAGAAGTGGATCCAGACCTTTTACAGTAGGCAATATTCCCAGCAACACTCCAAGGGGCCGAGCCAAAGCTGTGTGATGCTAAAATTACTACGCCCTTCATGCAAGCAGTAAGTCTGCCCATGGAAAGATATGCTTTATATATGTGAAAATATTCTGTGCTGAGGTGGTTGGAAGAAAGCCCAGTCCCCCTGCCAGAACAGCTCTAAGTCAACAGGGCACAGGCCTACACTAGGGATATCAAGGATTTGGGGATGCTCACCTTGACGAAGAAGTGAACAGAGTCCGGTTATCACAAGCCAAGGGTTTCAAATCCCATTATTAAAATGCCTCTGGCACCTCGGTGTGTGGTATGAATTCCCCTTAGATTAACCAGTCATTGCCCTCAGTCTTTTAATTCACTCATCAAAGAGGCAGACACCTCTGAACTGCTCTCCAGGGGAGGCTAAATTAGATGCTCTGAATCACCCTCTGGAAGAGCCCCTTGTGCTGCCCAGACGGGGAGAGCATGGCAGATCCTGAGCCAGCTGAGAAGCACTGGTGCCTTCAGCACGGGTCCTTGATCTCCCTACCTCATTTGGTGCCTTTGAAAAGTAATATCTTTTACTGATGCTAACCCCAAGGGTGGAAGAAAAAGAAAAAAAAGAAAAATAAAGGAGAGTTCTTCTAATAAAGATTCACAAATGCTAAAATATTTTCCTGTTTTTCTGGTTGTATGTCAGGTCTCGTTAGGCTGTGTTAATGAACTTGTTCCAGGCAAGTTTTGGCATAGTTGTTTGTGGTTTTGCCTAACACATGTGAAAGGGCAGACTAAGCCTGGCTTGTTTTCAAGTTAGTTTAACAATCAGAAGACTTGGGTGGGAATATAACAGGAGAAACAGCTCACAGTTTGAGATTCAATACTTGCTCTACAACAGAAAGAAAAAAAAAAATTTAAAACACTGTTCTGCTCTTTGGTTTGTTGCTCTATCACAGCAGTGATGCATGACTCTTTTAAGGGGAATTCAGTATGGTTTTGCTACATTTGGATTCCATTTTAAAGAGTGGCAATCAGAAGCTACCTCACACAAATTCTGCTGCACTGTTGATGCAGAAAGTACTTACACCAGCACTGCCATCTTGGCAGAGCCTTGTCATTCCTAGAAAGTTTTAGTAGATTAGATACATCTTTGTGATATGGGCAGAAAGGTCGCATAGCACTTGTTTTCTTTGGAAGAATTCCGCAGCTTCCAAGTATACACAGCACGAAAGGATACAAACAGCAAATGGAGATATCCAAATCGATGATGGCTGCTGAAGCAAGAGCCTGGCATCATCGGTATTCTTGAGATCTCACCCCAGCTGCCCCAGCCACTGCATTCCTGGAATATCAGCACCAGTTTCTGAAGAGAATGAAGTTAGTGACGCTTAGAAAAAAGACCCTCCAACTCCTAAACTTTGTCTACTGCAACAGAGATATTCTATAAGAGAAACTGAAATCTGTAACACCATCTGGATGATAACAGAGGGGATGAGTCAGCCATACATTGCTAGTGCTTGCTTTGTTTATGTTTCTCATACCACTTTGAGTCTATCCATTATTCATTTTTCTTTATTTTACAGCATCGGGATTGCAAAAACTGAGAGCTGTTACAAAAACAAGGTCAATGCCCCACTGATTGCAGAGTTTAGCAGAACTGTCTGTAAGCTGAACTCTACTCTGCAATCCTCATATTTAAATTAACTGTGTGAGCCCAAAACAACTGCCAGATCACAATATTCATGGGCAAGGTTTGCTAGCTCTTCATGTCTTCCTAAGGAATCAAGGATTGTCATCCAACTACTATGTGCACCATCAGAAATCGAAATAATTTACAGGTGCAAAGGTTGTCACTTCTCTTTCAGCAGTCAGATACACAACATGCACCATGTGGGACACCCTGCTAACACTGAAAAGCTAAATGAAAGCTGTATCACTCAAGTGCCGTGTCTGACAAGCCTGTACTACTGTCACTGATAGCTAGCAGTCACTCTGACCCTAGCGAACTGTCTCCACAGGACAAGTTTCTGAGGAGTATTTCTTTGCCCCACCATCATTCAGGTGACAAGCTCCCGGTGGGATAGGAAGAAGACATTTATCCCTACTACCCTGTTTCTATCTGCATTCTAACTCCCCCCTTATATACCACTACTGTTATCTCCAGCTCCAACAAGTATTTCTCAAATCAATTTAGCAGTATCACTGTATTAACAGCTACCAAAATCCTTTGGTTTTACCATCAAGCAAAGAGCATCTTTCCATCCCTATTCTTTCCTCTACCACGATGGTGGCAAACAGCACCCAATAGTTCTCTCTTACCACACTTTAATTCATATCTAATAGGCTCCCTTCACCATTTATTTCTACCCACCAACCTCAACAGGCACTAGAAGTGCTTAACCAAGACCTGAGCACCGTGGCCACATTGCAGCTTTATCGCACACCTCTAGCAGACCAATAAACGCAGCTACACCACACGGCATATTGGCAGCACACAGCAGCACCAGGGAAAGCCTGTAGCGTCCTTTAACACAAAGTTGTTTAACCTGCCCCAGAGCAACACCACTGTCCTTTCCTTACACTCTTTGGCCAGTTGCATCCAGGTTTCCTGAAAACTAGCAGTGTAAACACAGCTGTGGACTTGGGCTCTCCTGAAGCCTCATTATTGCAGTTCAATTGTTGCTGGCTTTTTTTCCTCCAAGTTTCCAAATTACCTCCAGCCTCTATGCTGTTATAAACTAATTAGGCTTTAATAAGTCAGAAAAGGAGGCAGATTAGGATAATTAGGCCCTATGATTGATTACTGGGGCTGTTGTGGAATACACCAGGTGAAAGGAAATGAAGGAGCGAGTGGGCATTTTCAGAGGGTGTACAGGGTTAGGAAAAAGAGACATCCAGACTAGCCACAGCAAACATCAGTCCTGAGCTAAATTCAGTCAATTCACAGTTAAATAAAACTTCTAGTATAGATGCATCCTTCTCTGGTTGCAAAGGAAAAGCCAAAGGCTTAAACACCCAAGGTGTGGGCTCTCAGCATTTCAGCTAACGCGCTTGCCGAGACGGCAGCCCGTGGGGAGCAGTGATGGCACGGCTCTGTCCCATGTATCAACCTGTTGCACAGGCAGCACAGGAATGAGGAAAAACCCAAGCCCTCCTCGGCTTTCCCTCCCTTGAGAGCTTCCAGCAAGGCTTTGCATCAGCCAGAAATACCTGCCCCTGTGGCCCATCGCACCAAGCGCTTGCAACCACCCAGCCAGAAGGTCTTTAGGCAAACACCCCAGAACAGAGCCAGCTCTGTGCTCGTGTACAGGTGAGCTGTGAGTCATGTCCTCTGAATCTAGGTGTGCAGTTTTATTTCCCACATGATAATAAAAGGGTAGTAACGCTCGGCTAGTCGGCTCATCACATCAGCATAGCAAAGGCTTTACTTAATAACCTGATCCGGCTCTGAAATACATCCAGATTTGAACCAGTTGAAAATAAAAAGTTCTCCAAGTGGTTACAGATGACTCAGTTTATCATGTAACTTTAAGTGAATTTTGATAAAATGTTCAAAGAAAATTACTGTTCTTGTGTGAGGCAACACTGAGTAATAGGGAAAGTTTTCAACAGACACAGCCATGTTTTGAGAAACACCCAAAGTAGATAAAACCAAAGAATTTCTTCCATCCTTTCTTCTTCCTATGTGTCCTCAACATAGTAGAAGATTTTTAAAAACCTGTGAAAGTTAGTTGTATCTGGGCAGAAGATGATTATGGTGTATCAAAGCCCTGGCTTATCAAACATGTGGGTGAGCCTGGATGGAAAAATTAAGAAAGGAGTAAGTCACAACTCTCTCTGCTGGGACAAAAAGGAAGTTTTGTTCCTAAATGAGAAAAAGTTCCATTTGGCAACATTAGGATTATGATTACTTAAATCTGTCAAGTTATAGGTCACTTGACAAGCACAACAGAGAGAAACTTTTTTTAAGATGCCAGCCCTATAAACACACAGATTTATTAGGAAGAAGGTAGGCACTAATGAAAAAGAGCCTCTTACCCAAGAGCTTTCTCCAAAAAGCAGAGCAGTGGGGTTTGGCTGCTCGATAAGACGAACTCAGGACCCAGGATCCAACCACTTAACTTACACATTGTGGTAATCTACAGGACAAAGGTTTGCAATGAAATATAATTGCAATAGCCTACTCCTAGAAAACAGCTCTTCAGTAAAGGTCTCTCGGGTCACAGCACTCAGCTAAGGCACAGGAAAGCTGCTGTCTATCCCTCACCAACCCGCATGGTTTTGGGCACATCATCAAATACTACTTTTATCCTGGGTCCAGCACCCACATTAGAAATAATTGTAAGCCCAGTTCAAAGTTGTGAACATGAACGTCTCGGGTCATGACCCAACACCTTCTGACAAAATGCCCGGTTTTTGTGAGGTTGAGCAATTTCAGGCCCTGTTCAAACCTAAACCCAGAATCCAGGTGTTCAGTCACAGCTCATTCACAGGCAGCATCAGGCCCCTCAGGGAAAGCTGCAGCACCTGATGCTTTTCTTCCAAGGCAACAGTCTAATGATTAACATCCTCAGCCAGTAAGGGAAGCTGAAAGCTGAATTACTTCTTTTGCTAGCAGAAATGAAAGGCCCTGTTTCTCCCCTACAAGGTTATACATTGAAACGCAAACACTTGTTTTGACACAGAGGTATAAATGCAGTTCTACCCCAGCAGTTCAGGAGTTTGCCCGCGAGGAACAGGCTAGGTTTCAGTCTGGCATCAGTTTTGCACAAAACCGTTGCTGCTTTATGCCCTTTCTGAGCCAGCAAGTATAACATTGTTTTCTGCATGGTCTCAAGGCTGTAAAAGGAAAGAAGAGTGCTATGCCCATATGGCAGCCTGTATTGGCATATTTAGGGCATTTTTTACAAAAGTATTGTTTGCAGGTTTGAAAGACCTGAGGCTCAAGGGAGAACCAGTGGAGTAACTGTTGGACTGGTACAAGGGGGCAGATGGTACCCTCTAAACCCTTTGATGAAGGGAAAAACGAGAATCCCACTCAAAAGTTAAAAAGGATTTTCCATCCATCCATCCATCCATCCATCCATCCATCCATCCATCCATCCTCTTTCCTGTCCCTACCACCCCTCTCATTTTGGGGCAAGGATTTCTAAGTAGGCACAGGGCTACAGGAAGGTGCTTAAATTAAGACTTCTGGGGCTGGAATTTACCACCCACCCCTATTCTCAGCTGCTCTGACTAAGGAGCTGTAGGCAGGCAATTCCCTGCTTAATGCACCAGTTTTTGGGGGGTCATCAACTTTTCTTTGCTTCAGTCCTCATCTAGAGGGACAGCATAGCCATGAGGGGACTGTATAAGAGGAAAGTGTCCCCACAAAGGAGATGTTATGGGGTACCGTAATAAGTTGCTTTTTACAACCTTTCTTATACATTGGAGACAATTAGGGGCTCTGGATTCTGCTCTAGTCTTTCTTGTCACTTGACGTTTAAGTGTTTAAGTCAAGTCCTTTGCTGGATACCTTCTTCTAATCCCCCTCTCAGGAGGAGTTACAGAGCGGTGGGACTGACTCATGGAGCTCTCAGGCCATTTCTGCAATGCCTGGTAAAAAAGGGCCCATGTTTTCTCTGCGGGTTGCTGCGACGCAAGCGGTGTGCTGCAGTAATTAATACCAGGCAGATATGAAGAGGAAAAGGTTGTGTCTAGTTGTGAAGAAGCAGGTTTGGCTGAGGTTCTGCTAAGTCAGTTCCCACACTTGAGCTGAAAAGCAAATGCAAATGTTTCATAGTGCCCTGAGCAAATTTCACTAAGTTCAAGCAGGGCCAGCAGGATGGCTCCTCTGGGGAGCCTTCCTCCTCAGCTCCTTCTCGGTCTCTTCTCTGCTGCCTCCTTTTGCTCCGGTGCTTCCTTTTCTCGATGGCCTGCTGAAAATGTCTCCCTGCACGTGAGCTGTGGAGAGGCAAGGGAAAGTGCGGGCAAAAGCTTGAGTTTTTTTTCCTGGTGTGTTAGGGATGTTTGTAATTATTAATCTCACAACAGCAGAGGTAAATACGATAACTGCATGACTCAGACGGTGCCTCAAAGGTCATTCTCTGTTCCTATCCCAAGCCAAAGGGGAAGAAGGAAAAAAGCCTGTTATATTCATGTTCTCATTTCTCTCTGAGGTGAGTCACCCTACCAGTTAAATGCTATAAAATGACAAACATTGGTAAATAAGATAATATTAATGATACTGATGACTCAACTGAAATAAACACACATCAGTCACAGCTCAGCAGCCTGAAAGAACCTTACAAGAAGAAAAAACCTGCTCAAATCAAAGACGAGATGATGATTGCAAATCTGCTATTAATAAATATTTTTCTATGACAAAGCATTCCACGCAGTATTTATATTTCATTATGCACAACACAAACCAAGCGACTGGAAACATTACTCATAGCAATTGTGGAAAAAAACTGTGAGAACTCTTTTTTCATTTCTGCTAGGGCAATGTAATTGCCTCTTTTAAAAAGCAACAAACTTGTCTTCGTATAAAACCCTTTCGTCCTCTGCCCTGGAAAGTTAGGCTGCATCCCCAGGTTTGCACCTTTTTTCTAACGCTACATCTGCAACGCAGCCTGCGTGACTGGAGAGCAGACAGTCCC
>NW_010517795.1:46016-87259 GCF_000687285.1 Phaethon lepturus
CAGCAGAAAACTGGGCCGCACGTCTGGCTTGAAGGTATATTCCCAATGCACAGAGCAAGCCTCCAGCAGCTAGAGTTTGACAGAATGGCTCTTCAGCTCCCGGGGGAAGGGCTGGAGGATTTCAGCCCTAGGAAGTCCCAGGTTTCAGGGCAGAGTGGCCATCACGGCCTTTGATTGCATTGTTCTTACGGTTACAGATATTCCCCGAGGAAAGAGCACGAGGAACAGCGGCACGACGCAACGTCAATGTTTTTATCACCAGCATATTCTCAGGACGCACTCACAGACGTGCCTGTGACCTCCGCTCTCCTAGCAATGGACCCAATAGACCCCGTTCTTCCTACACAGGCTCTCCCTACTGTATTTTCATTTTTCCTAAATTAATGACTATGTGCCTGTGACCTCCGCTCTCCTAGCAATGGACCCAATAGACCCCGTTCTTCCTACACAGGCTCTCCCTACTGTATTTTCATTTTTCCTAAATTAATGACTCTCTCATTCATCTGATAGTATTTTTGTCTCTCAGTAGTGTCTGCATCTATCTGGGAGAGTCCAAATTAAAAACACTGAGCCAAAATGAAGCCCAGATATTACAGGAATTGATGTGTGGGCTTTCACACAGAAGGCAATCCTTCTTTCTGCTCCTGCAACAACCTCTCCCTGTGATAAAGTCTGGAGATATAAATCCTGCCTCCCAATACGTGGCTCCCACTGAAGTCACCAGCAGGTGTTTGCAGACAGAGGGTAGAATTTGCACATAGGGAAGGATCATTTGCAGTTTGCTTTTTAGAGCAGTTAAGCCTGATCTGTTGGAGATATGTATGTGAGTCATCTCACACTCATTTACTTTCCTCGCCTTGTGAACAGTGAGCAAACTTTAATCTAGTAACCACATATCTGTTCTGCAGCATCTTTATGTCTTCTTCCACGAATACTTCACAGTCAGCTTAGAGAGGGAGAAAATTTGCACCAAATTACTGAACAATTTCAGGCCTGATCTTGCAGAACAGAAGTGATGGACTCCCCTTCCTGATCACATTCCCCAGAGTGTTTTCATTTACCAGGATATAAATATCAAGAAAGTTTAATGTCTTTGGGTGTAAATCAGAAATAACTCAGAGGAAGACACTAGAGGATTTTTTGTCATTACTAGCGGTATATGCCATATATCACATAGACCACAAACTTCAAGGCAAAAACTCTGTTCTCATCTAACACAGCATAAATCCAGAGGAACTCGGCTCAGCATGCCCGAGTCTCTCCAATACCAAATTCATCCAGCTGTATTTGTGATTTAGCAGCCTCAACACAAATGTCACAGCATTGAAAAGGCACTGAGGATGAGCGGCTCTGCAGTTAACCTTGAGGCTGGGCATCTGCATTGGGCTCCTGGCTCTGTCACAGGCTCTGTTCTCCAATTCCCTTGATCCCGTATCAGTTCTGCCTCTTGGAAACACAGGCTATTGCTTTCCTCCCAACTTCTCCCATTTATCAACTCTTCATTACAGGGACAGCCCCTTAGTAGGTGTTTAAAAAAATCTCTGACTAGGTTGAAATATGTGCTGTTTTAAGCGTGCTTTTGTATAATAAATGCAAGTTAATCCCTGCATGGTATAGCTGTGGTGATAAAAAATGTCAGTCTCCTTGCTTTGCTCAGCATTAATCAACTTACTCTACAGGGTTTTTAAGCAAGAGGACTTCTAGGAGGTGTTATTGGCTATGTGACCTTGCAATAAAACTTTCCTTTGGAACTTCTGAATGCTTCCCCAGGCAATTGAAATAGTTTCAATGGCTCTGTGTGTTGTGTCCCCCCGAGTTCATATGAAAACAATTATGTTCTGAGAAAGCATCTACATAGCTGAGCTTACAGTCCAAAGCAATGAGGAAATCGCTCCTCCAGCTGCTGTGAATTTTATGTATAACTATCACCGAGCACAGTCCCAAGTACAGCTTTTCCCCCTTAAAAATAATTTCTGCAAGTTAAGCTTTGGGATGGAGCATTTGGCATCATTTCTTTAATCTGCCCTGATTAAATGATTCTTAATAAAAAGTCTAGATTTCTGAGTACTCTAGACTTCATAGCTAATCATTAACAGATAATAAGTGGAGTTGCAGACAGTAACAACAGCACAGGAAGATGCTGTCCCAGATGAAGGATTATTTTAGCGTTTGGAGGGGGTGGTTATCTGATTTTCATTGGGACCACATAAGAATTTGCAAAATGAAGAGGTGAACACAGATAACACAAGCTAACTCAGGTGGTTTATCATACTGGGCTGGCACAAATGTTAAAAGGGGCAAAAGCAGTCACTGCGCTAGGCAGGAATGCCACACTGTGAAACAAGTATGTTCAAGCAAGGAGCTGCTTCTGCTGCTGCTCCCGCCTGGCCTTACCCCCTGGTCTCCATCTTGCCTGTGTTGATGTGCCTTTAAGGAGCCCTCTCCACTGAGTAGTCCTTACCCAAGAGGAAGGTATCGCCTCACTTGCAATAGTCCAAACCTAGAGTAACTCCTTGTAATCTCAATTACTTGATTTAAAATGCTTTCTCTGAGTCTGGAAGCAAGCCTGGCAAAGGGACGCAGGGGAGCAGGTGACATTATACCTAAGGTTCATCCACCACTCTCTTAAACAAGGCCAATTCCTCACTGACAGATACTCAGTGCTCCCTGTACTGCAGTGGATTTATTTTCAAGAGGAGATGTAGGGAACACTTATCATCTTGAGAAGGGAATTTGGGGCATTACCAAGAGAATAGAGCCGCCCCAAGTCATGCTGGAATTTTGCCTGGGCAGCTCTTCTCCTCGGAAGGAGCCATGTGGACATCTCAGGGCTGCTTATGTAATTTCTTAAGCAAACTTGGCTGCATACCGGAGCTGGTCAGAACATTTTCCACAAAGTGAGATTTCAAAACTGAAGTGTTCTTGTCAAGACATCAGGTTTTGAGAAAGTTTTTTTGCAAGAGAATCATGTACTTTACATCCTAGTGGCTTACAGCAGCCAGGAGATGAAAGAGCCAGGTCAAACTCCTTTCCCTGCACAGTTGAGAAAGAGCTGCAGTGAAATCTTTTGACCAGGAGGACAAATGGGGCTTAAACAAGAGACTGTCACACTCCAGGCACCAAGTGCCTTAAAGATAGGGAATAAAAAAAACATCTGAAACCTTGAAAATTACTGCAAAAGAGAGTAGTCATCTTCTAAGTCAGTTCTGCTGCATATGCAGCGGGCCCGAATAAAGTGGTTTCATGCAGGGAACAGTAATTGAAAACAGTCATTGAAGTGGTAAACAAAACCAGAACGCTAAATATTAATGTGCAGTAAGTGACCATGTAGGTTTTCCTCCAATATTAAGGATTTAAACCCCACAGTGTATTCGCAATAACCCATTCTTGTTTTTAAAACATTTTGTTCCAGATAGCTCAAAACCCTGCTCCCTCCTGGCAATGAGAACAATAGTTTTCTATTGGAAGCTAAGGATAACTTGTTCTAGGGTGAAAAATTCTGCAAAGTTCAACCAAGTGGCTCACAGGCAAACGGGTTCTGTAGCAAGAACAGTGGGTCAGAACTGTGATTTTTACTTTTCATCTGAAAAAGAGCACCTCCAACAACACAGAGCCCCATAGCAACATGCTCGGGCACTGACTCCACACTGAGTCAGAGGGAAGAATGCCATTTAATGACTCACCAGCACTACTTATGCTGCATTGTATAGTGCTAAATAATCTAATCTGTCTATCTACTTGAGAGCCTTTAAAGAGCACTAGTATGCAATGTAAAGAGTTTTCATTGGCATACATGAAAGGCATTAAGGACTGGATCACACTCAATGGAAAGATGCCATCATTTCCACTGGGGGTTGGACCAGAGCTTATACATGTAATGCATAGTGTTTGGGAAAGCTCTCAGGGGAAAAAAAAAAAAAAAAAAGGAGGAGGTTCTTAAAATCAAAAGGCAATAGCTATCAAAGACAGTGGTTTCTGGACAAAGTTCTCTTCTCAGGTATTCTGCATTATCTGTGCATGCAGATCTCCCTTTGATGTCGATGAGAAACCTGCTCATCAGGGGAGCACCACACTGAGAGGGAAATCTCCTTTTAGAGAGGAGGGAGAGGACAGTTCGTCCTGCAGCTGTCCGGACAGTCGCTGAGTTTCCTGGCACTTTCCTGTAGGTGGCACTGCTAAATTTTTTAACAAAAATGAACGTTGTGAACTCTTAAGTTCTCAATTATTTAGTAATCTTATCTGAATGGAAAAGCTAAACCATGCAAGTCATTTCCCTGCCACAGCAGCATGCCTTGCACAGACACAAAGGAGTCTATGCCTGATCCTGCACCCAGTGAAAGTCTAAGGGAAAAAAAAAAGTAAGGTCAAGACTTGTATTCATGTCATCAGCTGAATACTTTCCTGCTAGGAATTCAGTCCAGATGGAGAATTCTGGATCTGATTTTCTCTCAGGATTGCAATTTTAGGATCTCTACATTCTCAGTTACATAGTGATACGTGGATGTTTCAGAGTCGTTCCTTGCCTTCAGTATAAAACACGTGCTCCTCTTCAGTTCATGGCCTGGGTTAAATAGCCATGCTGCCTACTGTTGGCTTCTGCTAGCAGTTTCCATGTCTCAAAAACAGTACTGTGAGAGTTCCACAGTGCCAAAATGCTCCTTTTCTGGCAGAAGAACCATTTCTCCTTTTCCAGCCTTCCCGACAAATCCTGATATTTGCAGCAAACCAGAACAGTCAATCGTGGATGGAAAAATCAAAGTAGCAGTGGACAAAAAAGGACATCTGGAGGACTCTGGGGACTGTTCACCCCACATCAGTCCTGGGCATCCATCCCAAACCCCTACACAACAGAACCACAGTGCATCTGCAGACAGTGTACAGTTAATGAGGATACAAGAATCATCCTTCAAAACATTTCACCATGCAAGAGCCAAACCCAAGCTGTCAATGGGCTGCTCAGCAGTGGGCTGACACTAGATGGACAGTCCCATGCAAATCCAAGCATGTATTAAACTGTCAGCAATATATGCTGGTTTGTCTGCTAACTTTCTCTACCTAATACCTAATATGTAACCTGTCCCGTAAAGGTCAACACTTTTCTATTTTTGACTAGAGTACATAAATCCATAAGCTTTCAGAGTCCTGAAAAAGTCTTTGTTTCAAGAGCATCATGTGGCAGGAAGTCCCACGTGTCAGACATTATGTTACGAAAACATCCTCCTCTTGCACCAGTGACAGACCTATCACCATCAGTTTCATGGGTTCCTTTTCTTGTCAGATATAAGGAACAGTAACTGGCAGGGACACATAAGCTTTTGGAACATCTTACCCAGAAAACTTAGTTCCTGTTCAGGCTATCAGTCCAGAGAAGCCTCAGGATTCCCCCCAGAAACGCTGCTTTCCTTACTCTGGGAATGGAAATTAGGCAGGACTCTGAGCATGCCATAATTAAAGCTTCTTTGGTGGCCACATTCAAAGAAACATGGATATAATCACAAGCCAGAGAGAAGCTTGTATCATGACTGCCCTCTTTGTACCTCTTCGTTTGTTAATGCAGGATCTCTCAAGCCAGCTCCTTCTGCCAGCACTGAGAGAGCAAAAAAAATTCCTCTCTTCCTCTACTGCAACTGCACTCGTTTGACAGGCACTCAACCCAAGGACACCGCTTGCCTTCCAAGGTGAAAGCTCTCAAAAAATTGATGTTGATGTATCTATCTTGTAAACTCCCAGTCTTTACTATCATCGTGGGATTCAAGTATCTGGAGAAGAGATTTGACTTATGAGAGATGGCGGCATTAGCAGCTCAAAAGTTCATTCATCCTCAAGAGCATATATATCAGCTGAAATGAGTTTCAAAGGACTGTTCACTTGAACTGATTTACAGGTACACCAACAGACACAGAGACACTTCTTTCAATGACATAATATTAATAGGCCAGGAGCATTTTTGCTACTGCAGCCAAGATCAGGATATTTTTGTTTTGTTTGTCACAAGGGAAGCTTTGCTTTGCATGCAGTTAGCCTCAGGAACACAGTTTCCTGACAGTATTGCCAAGAGCACATCATTTTTGCAACAGAGGCAACACTGAGAGAATGATGTGCTTCACTGGTCTTGACTGGAGTTCATAAATGCTTTTGCAGTCGTCACACAGAGGACCTGAGCCAAACTGTCCGGTGCAGGTGTCCCAGGCAGCCAGGGGACCCCGGCGCTGCCTTCTCTGCCCCCAGGCAGGAGGCAGCTGTGTGGGGCTGCCCATGCCTGCCAGCACCGGGGCAGATAGGCCCAGCTCCACCTCCAAGAAGACAAAGGTGCCTGCAAGGCTGCATGCAGTGCCATCACAGGGGACACTTTGGAAGAGGCTCTGGAGAAGGTGCAAAAATGCTTTATTTGGGTATAACATCTTTTTCCACAGCCCCAGGGATCACAAACCAGAAGCAGAGCATGGAAGTGCTGCCTGGGCGGCTGACGGTGCAGTGCATCAGCTCGCCAGCAAACACCACTCCTAAAGCAGCAGTGTGAGCAATGCCCGTGCAGAGCAGGGCTGACGGTGACGTGATGGGAGAGAGATCGTTGAGGGAAAGGGTAAATTGCATAACATTTCCCACCCTATCAGCAAAGCTGGCACTTGATGGGGAAAAATGAGGTGGCACGGTTTTATTTTTCTTATGTGACCTTTTTTCCCTCCGTTAGAAAGGGGAACTTTTCAGCCCCGGCATTTTCACCTCCAAACTGAGTCTGTGGAACAAACTTTCAGCTGCTGACTCAGACAAACGCCCAGTGCTTTCAGTGGGAGTTTTGCCCAAGCTATGACTGCAGGATTTGGTCACTGCTCCATACGAAGTTCTTTTATGTCACAAGATGCCTTCTCCCTTGTTAATGGAAGAGGTTGCCAAACCCCGTGTTATTCTGATGCTTCCTCAGAGCTCTTCCTTTAAGTCTATCCACCTTTCTCTCTATCCCGGGGTGGGTGGGGGGAAGAGAGAACTGTGAACGTCTAAGATAATTCCCCATTTAAATTTCTCAGACTTAGAGGAGAAAGGGGCCTAAGTCTAGGAAACTCTAAGCATTGCTAGGTAGGTACCATTTTTGTGGGCTTCTGTAATATTAAGCATTTTCCTGACATTTAACTAGTAGTAACTATGGATCAAATCATTGGTCCTGTGAAGGATCCCATATCCCACTGTCATGTTAAACTCATGTTCAGCAAAATGCATTCATGCCATGAATATTCTAATAGCAGACAGACGCATAGTCAAACTCACTCCCGGATGCACTGGGCTCAGCCTGACCCAGCTGATCACAGAAATGGTTCACCCTGGAGCAGGGCGGGGGGGGTGAAGATGAAAGAATAATTTTTACTCCAGTTTGCCTCAGATGTTTCAGTGCTCACGTTGTTGTACAGCAAGACATAGTCGGGTACTTGGATGGCAGACAGCCACAGCCCTCATCAGTAGCACTGAGGTGAAAATTATCGTGCTATAATTCAAGCCCTGTCATGCCTCATTGCTTAATTATACAGTTCTGATTACAACGGAATCATTTTTCTATAGTATGTCCCAAGCTGACATCACTTTGATTAACAACTCATTTATCTGATTACATAGTAACTCAATAACATTTTGAATTGGAAGGAAACCAGGAAGCCCTTTCATGGCCATTCAGCTTCCTAGCTAGCGTGCATATAAGTACCCTGTAATTTCACCTTCTTTATTTATAGCATGAACAATGCTTTAACGACCCGGAGAATGGAACAAGCAGTAAGGTACAGAGATTTGAAGATACTAAAAAACCTAAGAGCCGTGAGAGAAAGAGATAGACCCTACAGGGACCTGTAGCAGTCCTGCAGCTGGTGCTATCTTCAAGCTTACGTTCCTAATCATTTCTTATAGAAGGGCTCAGAGGCCCCAGCTATGTCGTAGCCCTATTATGTTCAGCTCTGAGCAGGCCTCTAATTGAGGAGAGTCTGTTTCAAAGAACTCACAGTCTTAGGCTTTGATTCAGCAAAGAACTGAGGCATTAAGTCTCTGACTTTAGGCTTCATTATCATACCTCCTCTTGCAACACTGACTCTTTCTTTTATGACTCCCAATGTTTCCCATAATACGGTGGAGTCCACATCTTCAAAGTGCTATAAAATATAAGTAAATTAAGCTTTAAGACTACCCCAGTGAGATCAGCAGACAGTTGTTTCAGAGGCAGAAACTGAGTCATAGAAATACGAAGGGACTTAGCCAAGGGCCCATGGTAAATCATTGACAATAAGTCAAACAGAGAAATGCTAGTTCCTAAATCTCTGTTAGCCCACCACACGTTGCTATTTATTGTTGATTCACCCATTTGCTTTAGGTAACTTCCTACATATGCTGTGGGAATAGGAAGAGAAGATGACTGTTAACGGTCTTATGGCCCTACCCATGACAAGATCCAAGGGAAAGAACTATGAGACATAGCAACTGCATTTCAGCAGAAAGGCTGCCCATCAGAAAGATCTGATTAAGTGAGATCAGTATTGCAAAAAAACTCACTCATTCATCAAAATCCCCAGTGACAGTCAAGATGGCTGGTGTAGCATTGCTTGGTTCGTTCCTGATACTCAACTTGAGCAGCACTCCAGGGAACAGGTATGCCCACAGCAGTGGCTGGCATCTACACGCAACCCTGCAGGCCTTCCATTGCCCCATCTCTCCAGCAACCCCCTACCAAAGTCAAGACATTGGCACCAGGACTGTTTAAACAATTAGAAACCATACATTCCAAAACCATTTTTTAAATTGACCTGTTGGAACAGGTCCAGAGGAGGCCACAGAAATGATCAGAGGGATGGAACACCTCTCCTGTGAGGACAAGCTGAGAGAGTTGGGGTTGTTCAGCCTGGAGAAGACAAGGCTCCAGGGAGATCTTATTGCAGCCTTCCAGTACTTCAAGGGGGCCTGTAAGAAAGATGGGGACAGACTTTTTAGTAGGGCCTGTAGCGACAGAACAAGGGGTAATGCTTTTAAACGAAAAGAGGGCAGAGTTAGACTAGAGATAAGGAGGAAAGTTTTTTACTATGAGGGTGGTGGAACACATTGCCCAGAGAGTTGGTAGATGCCTCATCCCCGACAACAGGTTGGATGGGGCTCTGAGCAACCTGATCAAGTTGAAGATTGCAGGGGGGTTGGACTAGGTGCCCTTAAAAAGTCCCTTCCAACCCAAAGATTCTGTGATTCTATGAAGTAAGATCTATGACATTTTTTTCCTTTTTTAATGTGGCAAAGCTGATTTTTCATTCCAGCTTGTTTAGAAGAGCTTTGATAACAAAATCATGCTTTTCTACATTCCTCTCAACAGTTGTAGCTGATTAAAATAACACTCCAGCTTGTAACATCCTCAGGAAAGGGATATGTCTGCTGCACCTGTAAGGTGATGTTAACAGCTGCCTCGTATGTTGTTCATTGCCAGCTCATGATTATTATTTCTCTGACCCCTTAAGTAACAGCTCTATTGAATTTCCAAGGCATTTACAAAACCAACACGTGGTGTACACGTTCTTGTCTACTCTGCATATGAATGGGGTGGAGGTATTTCATTAGTTAATATCTGCAGGTTTCTCTCCGTTTACAGGGTACAGCTATATTCACTAAACCTCATGTGCTGCACAAATGCATGTGAAGTAAGCCATTTGCTGCCAAAGTTCACAACCTGTGTGACAGATCCAAGGCAGCAGGTGTGGCTATCATGTCAAAAATTATCTTGGGAGTTCTCCAGTTGTTTCCAAGTCCAACGTCTGTTTATTGACCTCCCTGCAGTTAATCTGTGAATACTTCCCATTTCTCTTCTTGACTGCATGGGCATGGTATGCAGCCTTCTGCAAGAGAAAGATAATGTTCATCATGTGGATACTCCGCTTGCCTGGAAATGTTTTCCTAAATACCAGTGAAAATGAAATGCTGTGTATATATCCGTGGCAGACTGCAGCTGAACTGAACACAAAATGGCAACTGCATAAAGCTTAGAGCTTTAGTCTCTAATAAAATTAGAGGGGCAGCAGAAGGAAAACCATCAGCATTTTACCATCAGCACTTTGAGAGTGCACAATGAAACACAAAAACCAGGACTTGATTAATTTTATTAACAAGCGGCAGGAAGAATCCACAAGAAAAATGTCTAACCTGCTTCAGGGATTCCAGGAACCGATCCCTGCTGTACAGCCCGTTGCAGTAACAGTTACTTAGACATCTCCACCACACAAAGCCATCTGGCTTTGTTTTTTATCCACAGCTCAGTGTTTGTTATTTGAAAGGCTGGTAAATGTCTCGGGCCAAGACTGATCCAGCTCTGAGCAACTCTGGGCAAATTGGGAGCATGGAGTGAGAATCATCATTACAGATTTCTGGGTCCACAGGTCATGGGACAAATCCAAACCAGTCACTCATGAACACCCCCTTACTCCCCAAATTCAAGCAGATTTGCAGTGTCCTGAAGTGCTGAAGCCACTGCATTTACTCTAGACGTGCTCTGCTTTCTAATGGGGAATAAAATACAAATCACAGCAAAAACATGATTGTGAAAACTGATTGCAGGACCCGTCCTGCTTCACTTCTAGCCCAAGGCGTCGATGCTAGGGGAAGACAGCTATAAACAAACTGCACATAATTATTCCATTATTACAGTACATGCCTACTGCGTGGGTGGGAATTCTTCTCTTCTATCTCTAGCATGTTTCCTCTAGCATAGCTTCCTCCACCCCCCGTCATCTGTTCAATTAAGTAACACAACCAAAGGACATTACCTCAATGTATTAACAGGGGATACCAAAGCAATAGCAGACAATGTTTGAGGAACTTTTAGACAGGTGTGTATTCGTCTGATTAAAAATAATAATAATAATAACAACACTCCCACTACCTCCGGGTTCTTTACTGCTTTTCTTTGCCTTTCCAGCTTTACCAGGTGTAAGTTATTTGCATTTTATTATTATTTTTTAAAGAGTAATAATTAGTGAGGGTGTGAACATAGAAGCACACTGCATCTGGTTACAACCTTTGCCAAACTTCGAGTCTTCCTTGCATTCCAGGGTTAGGATCAGGGAATTAAGGACTCTTGTAATGTGGTGCTGTGGAAATAAGTATTTCTCAACTAGGACCTGATTCTTTAACTCATTCATATGGATGTAAATCAGGAGTAACTGCATCAAATCACCTGAATGCTACAGAGTTAGGATTGCAAGAAGCAGAATCTTTCTTGCTTTCTTTTTCAAAAAAAGGGGGAAATAGCATGTGAGCTTTCTTGTGGACAGTTTGCATTTGCATATTTATTCCCACAAGTATAGAGTTTTGTTTGTGTGGTTAAGGAAAAGGTGTATTTATTGGACAAGAAACTACATATGAAATGGTGACCAACAATCTCCCTAGAATATCCTAGTGCTTCCATCAGCTGAAGAGCTTGGGTAATCAAATACAAGTTTAATAGGTCTTACTCTTTCAGTTGAAAAATGGGCTGGACTAACTTTTTGTGGGGAAAATGTTTCAGCATCTCCATGACTCCAGCCTCAGTGGGCCAGGCTAGAGTAGATGTTACAGTTTTGTCTCTCAGGAGTACCACTACTGGATATTGTAAATCTCAATTAGTGAATAGTCCTAAATGATACCTAGATGAGCAGTGTTCCTGTATGTTTTTTCGCAGAGGTTGTGTTTTTCTTCCTCCATTTTGACTAACATCACACCTAGTAGGACAGGTACCTCACCCCACAGGGACAGCCTACACTGTATGTGCCAAACATTGGTGTACCTCAGCAGTTTGACATTTCTTCTATATTTTTTGACCCATTAGAGACCCTGTCCAGTTTCTAAGCTCTTGAACTCACATTCAGCTTTCAGCTACTAGAGGACCATAAACTGATCATATTCTACAATAGTAGGAACATAAAGCAACACCTTGGCTGGAACATCAATTTTCAGAACTGTTCACCTGTAGGGTAGGTGGGTCATTAACTTCTTCAAAGCTTGCATTCCTCTACCAGCTCCCTTCCTATTGTTCCCTACATTTTATTAATACCTCCTTATGGAATAAAGGTTCATTTCTTCAGCTCCAGCTCACTCCACATGGTCTGTCCAGGCTTCTGTTGTCCTGGACAAAATGCTACCATTTACAGCTGTGTGCCACAGAGGTAGGGTATTGTGCTGTCACAAGTGAATGATGGTCCATCCTTTCTGCCCTGTTATAAAGGATTGTGCAAAGCAGAGGGCTATGAAAAGACAATTGCCTCTTTCCCTGAAGGACAACAGTACATAGTATATTTATATACATACAAAGAAGCTTTCTTGCCCAAAAAGGAAGAAAAGAGAGCTCATGCATTTTCCTGATCCCTCCAAATCTTTGCAGTCAGAAGTTTTTTCCCATAGTCATACATTAGACTTCCGAAGTAAACAAAAAGTTCAGGGACACTTATTTATCCAGTCTGGAATACTTCTGTTTTGTGAAAAGAAATAGATCTTAGCACAGAGGAGACAGTTGTCCTGCCATGTACAGAACTACTTTTCTCCATTAAAAGAGCATCATGTTACAATTAGCCAGTCAGGCTTTGAAATACAGTTTTAGCCTTTAGCTAATGTTGTAGAAAAAAATACTACAGCCTTTTAAACTGTAGTGAAGAGAATTATTTATGTTCAGATTAGGACATTAACATTTTGTACTTTGGAGTTTGCTAGTACCAAACATGACTTGTATTTAGTATTTGCAAGGTGAACTGAAATAGTGGCAAGACTGGACAAGGAGCATGTGACTCAAAAAAGACCTACTTTCAGCAGGGCTTCAGAAGGCAACTTACTATCACTCAGATCTTCAGAAACTCTGCTCAGCTGACATCTAGAACTACATGCAACCAAGCTCATGCCAGAAGCAACCTCTTGCTTCTGACACTTGAACATTTTGATAGCATCTTAACAAATGCCCAAATCCTGTCTGGGCAGGATTAAATGTAGATATTCTCCCACTTGTCTCCAATGTCCCAAACCAATAGGTATATTCTAGGTATGGTCTACACATGGGCACAGCTTCATGGCCAGGCCTCATACAGAAGCCCACTGGTGAGAAGGTGATTTTAAGTTTATAGCCATTCCATTTTAAGCCATACCTAGGTGATTGCCCGTAGAATGGGGGATATCTACATTTATACGCTTTTCCAACAATTCAAGAGGGAAGAACTAGAAAACAGGTGTCTTGTCTCCCAAATGACAGACCTGGCTCTGAATATCTTGGTACCAGTGCGAAGACATGTCCCTCTTCTCAGTGGGAAAGAATTGTGCTGACAAGTTCTAACAACAGAAAAGCTCTTCATCACATACAGACTGTATCAGGACTGTCCTGGAGGACAGTTGATAACTTGGGGTTTCCTACCAGGCAAACGAGAGTTAAACCCTGTGACAGAGGTTTAACGCTCCCCCAGCTTTACATGGGAAGGAAGTCTGAGTGTCTAAGCCAGGGCTGGGGGTGCCACGAGACAGCAGGGTGCCTGAAAGTTAGGCAATGCAATGTCTATGATCACATAAGGAGTTAGCCCAAAGGGCCTCAGAGGTATTTCACAGAGAAATGAAACAGAGTCTCTGACCGTTGCAACACTTGCCATCAGAAACTGCAAAGTCAGCTGATTTTGCCAGAAACTTGCTGGTGAACACAAGCATCGGCATCTTGTGCTTTCTACTTACACATGCTTTGAAAGTGTAACATCCTCAACACTGAAAATGTTGCAAATCCTTTATTTTTCCCTTACTGTTAATAAAACTACTTTGCTTGTTAGAGAAAACCCTCTCTCAAGAGCCTCTATTGGTAAAGTCAGTGAAGCAGTTAAGTGCACTTTTCTCCATTTGACAGCCTCTTTCAAACTCCTCATTCCAACCCACCAGCTGACAGGAGAAGCTGAGAGTAGCCTGATCTGGTACGCTAGAAACTTGGTTCTGGTCCTGGCCCTGACCCCGACTTACTGCCTGACCCTCGTCTCCGTGGGAATACATTTCCGTCCCCCAGCTCTGTCATCCCTCACTCTTGTTAGACTGAATTCTTCTGGAGAAAGACTGCTTCTCATTAGCATGAACACTTTTATTGGCTTAGAAAAAGCCTAATATAAACTGGAGAGTTTTAACACTTAAATGATGCAACTGCCCACGTAGGGGAATTTATAGAAGCCAACTTCTAATGATAGAGTAAAACATAATCTCAATCAAAACTTCCTGCAGCTTCGGAGCAATATCAAAAGACTGCAAATCATTCCTACCATTTTGTTTGTATGTCTTGATTTTCCAGTTCTGGTATGAATGCAGCCAGCAGTAGCTGGATTTCAAGAAGGAGGCCTGTATACTGCCAAGATAGATGATTTTGCGAAGTCCTCATCATTCCATTTACATGAGATGCCCAGAGAAGCAGAAAAGTTAATAAGCATCTTTTAACACTCAGAGGCCTGCAAGAGAGGCTTTCTGGGTGCATGGGAAGTCTGCACTGTCTCAACCTTGAATACACTTTCTGTTAGAAGTGAATTGCACAAGCTCAGATTTCCTCAGAAAACAGCAGTTTGTTACTGTGGACTGCAATAAGTTACTACAGCTCCGAGAAATATCCCAGATAAGCAAAATCCTCAGAATGCAATACAGCATCTTTGCTTTCAGCAAATGTGACAGTGCTGACCCAGCTACATCTGTGAGTCAGGTTTGCATGACAGGCAGCTAGTCCCCATGGGTGGGATTCCTTCACCTTCACTTCACTTTCCAAAAGTTAAACACCAAGGTCTTCTCTAATCACCTTAGGCTCACTATATGGAGAGTCAGAAGAAATTTCACCCCAATTTCTTCTTCTCATTGACTTAATACAAAGGATTCAATGTTGACTAGGTCAGACTTAGATGTCTTGCCTGTGACACACATTCATGTATCCTCTGTCACACACCCAATGATGGT
This sequence comes from Phaethon lepturus, assembly GCF_000687285.1. Classification (NCBI taxonomy): domain Eukaryota; kingdom Metazoa; phylum Chordata; class Aves; order Phaethontiformes; family Phaethontidae; genus Phaethon; species Phaethon lepturus. The sequence goes on from NW_010517795.1 coordinate 60,945, forward strand.
TTAGTCACACATCCTCGAGACTAAACCTTGAAATTGGAATCAAGGCCATCAAGACTCTTTTCCTATTCTGGTGCTTGTGTTCATACTGCTCGACTCAAGTGCTTTCTCACAGGGTCATCAGTATGAATAAACTGAGGTGCAAGTCATCACACCTGCCTTCATACTCAGTGCAGATGATGCTTTCAAGAGTTAAATTCAAATGGGAGATTCAGATTACTAATGGACAAAGGTGTTTAATTATAACAACAATCCTAAGTGTCCACACAAAAAAACCACAGTTCCCTTCATTTGACTCCTTCAAGAGTAGCTATACTGCAGTGCGATGAGCACAACTGGAGAAAAAGAATCAAATTTTAGGCAGAACCTAGGTTAAGGTTCTTAAGCAGGGCAGTGACAAGGCAGATAACCACAAGGTGAATCTAAAGATTCAGCATTGAACATGCCTTTCAACACTGATGGGGGTCTTTTTATTACAAGATTTGTCTGCTGCAACATGTTTTGTTAATGAAATATCATCTTCTTCTTTTACCCGTAAGTCCCGATTTTTAAGTACACAGCAAAAGATTGAAAACATGTTGTGAATTCAAGCATTTAAAAATATATCCCAGAAAATCCTAGGATATGCATCTGTTTGTGAGCGCTGACAAAAATTTGGGCTGGTGTCTAAATCCAGGTACATGTTAAAATTCTTGTTATGTCAGATTTCTGAGCCATGTGCAGATACGCTACATAAGGTAACAAAAATCATCAAAGGGACATTTAGTTTTGCAACCAGGAGGAATAAGTCTCACAATCCTGTAGGATTTTTCCTCTGATCAGCACAGTGGACTCTCCTTCCAGTTTCATAACAAGGGCTCTGATCCAAGCAGAAGATCTGTTAGAAAATTGAGGGGATCTCAGATTTTAATAACATGAAAGTAATTTTGGAACTGTAATATGAGACACATAGGAGCACCACTTAGAAGCTGTAGTAGTCAGATCAACAAATAAGGTTGTTACTCTGTTGAACATGGGCATGCAAACAAACAGAAAAGGTCTTGCATTTTTGAAGGATTAATTAAATGGCATGGTTTACCTATGAACAGTAGAAAATAAGCATATAATTCACCAAGCCTCTGTCCTTCCCAAAAAGAGTAACCTTCTCATCAAATATTGACTGAAGAAATCTTCCTTGTGGTCTTCTACTCCAGCTGAACTTTCTAGTCCGATTTCACCTGTGTCTCACAATCATTTCCCAGTATGCTTTCTTCTGGTTTCAATTAAGGCAAAGTCCAAAGATTGCCAGTCTGTTACATTGACTTGCGTTTCATGGGCTTTATAGTAGTGGTAGGACACGGAGAGCTGGGCATAGAGGCCACAGGAAGTAAAAAGGTAGGAAGAGTTTGCATGAAGGACTTAGCCTGGAAACTAAAAAAGTATCTTGTTAATAGAAGAAAACACAGTAAAGCTGAGCATTGCCTGTATGCCCTGGGGGGAGAAACCTCAGGCAAGAACTACCTCCTTGTTTTTAATCTTATCATCAAGGGAATCAGTCCTGTTGACTGTAGTCATTAAGGAACTGAAAAACTAACAAGTATTGTTGAGCTCTGCTGTGTTTTTCTTACACAAAGGAGGACAAAAGAACTACTGAGTTAAATGGTATGGCCTATTTCAGGTAGCCCGATGAGATGATCTGCCTGACCCTTCTGACCCTAAAAATTACAAAACATGCCCTACCTTCCAGATACAACCGTTAGGATCAGTGTCTCTGAAACTCAAGCCACTTACCACGTTTCAAAATTCAGGCAGCTACTCTGAAAATATAGTCTTTAGCACCTTTAGGTCAAATATCGCTTTCATTATAACCTCACTGAAAGTGTAGGGGAGAATATATCCTTGACATTTCCACCTGGCTCTTTACCCCCTCTAACGTCAGGATGTTTCAGGCTATAGCATGTTTTCCTGCTTTATAATCTTGTAAGCTGTCTGAAATGCCCAGACCACTGCAAAGGTCAATATTGGTTATTCATGTTTATTGGAAGATGTATTTTCATATAGAATGTTTTGGATAATGTTTTTCTTCACTGAATCCAAAGATTCAGAGATTTTTAAATGTGGAAGAGGAGGAAGCACCAGAAATTGCCCAAGATTTTATTCTCAGCTATGTGTGTTGGCAATGACCCTGCAAAGCACTTAAGCACATGCTTAACTCAGTGCACAGGTATGTCTTCATTGACTTTGCTAGGACAAGTATGCCAGGTATGCAACATCTTACAGGGCAAAGCTCTTCACACAGCAGTTCTCAAACACTTCCCTGTTATAATTCAGTTTCTGACATTCTCATGACTCTAAATATTAATCCAAACAGTTTAGTATCTGTTGAGTCAGGACGCCACTTGTAACCCACTTGGGGCATGACCTCTAGTCCCAGAAGAACAGTCCTAGAGCCCTGCGAGCACACAGTGAGTTTCTGTGGTGATTATATGTCAGTATGTGACCACTACACAAGCAAGGAAAACCTACCCTCCCTCATTACTGAGGCTGGTTTGGGCACTAGTCCATTTCTGCCAAGTCCTTTATCTTCCCATGTAGTTAGTAATCAGTTTGTTTCTACCTCACCCATATTTACTCTGGTAGCTGAGCACCATCTCAATAAGGTGAGCAGCTCTTTTTGTATTCCCTTTCCTAATTGAAGCCTTTAGGCATCAGATCGTGTTTGTGCAAGACACTGTAGAATAGCTCAAAGAATTCAAGTTCTAGTTGATTCAGGTAATAGAGAGCCTTGATACCATCTGCTGCATCTAAGATGAGTTGGTTGCTGTGACCCAACGTTTCAGATGAGTTCTGGATACCATTTTAGATCACTGGGACAGAGCATTTCCATATATCTGAAGTATCCAGTATAGCTCCAGTTTCAATCTATGACTCTAAGCATAATTAACTAAGATGTTAGATGCTTTTCCCCTTTTTTTCATCCTTTGTCTCTTGTTTTATGAATACTAGCTCTTTGTAGAAGAGAAAGTCTTTCTCTTGAGTGTTTATCAGCCTTTCATTGTGTTCTTACAGCTTCTGCTCCCAGTTCCTGCAATGGAAATGCTTATACCTGCTGTGAGCAAGGGAGCCAATAATCAGGCATCCCATACTAGGAGGCTAATAGCAGGAAATTAGCACAAAGGAAAATGTCATCTTAAATGACCATATAACTGTCAGATAGTGGCAAAAGAGGACGGCTGGAACCAATAAAATGCACTCTGCCTCAGTGGAGAAAAATTCTCAAAAATTATATATTTGTCCACAAAGAAAATTTTTACCCTGCATTCATGAAACCAGCAGTCAGAAAAAGAAATCTTAACACTTTCAAACACATACCATCTCCTATTTTTACCCTCATTTTCCATGTACACAAGTATTTCCTTAAAAAAAACAGCACTGTGGGATTCATCAGCTTAAGTGCCTACAAGCTGTGCAGTCCTCAGGGCTCCATCCACTCTCGGTGGTGAGACAGGCTCCTCAAGTGCAACTCAATCCCATCCTAAGCAAAGTGGGTTTTGTCACCTGATACTTTTTGCTTCCCCTTTAATTGAACGTTGCCTTGTTCTTTTATAGCTCAAGAGGGTAAACAGGAACACTCCCCCCCGACTTTCTCTATCCCATTCATTAATTTGTATAGCTCTTAGTCATCTGCTCTCTAACAAAGTAGTCCTATTCTTTTCAGTTTCTTCCTGAGGGAAGTCTGTCCGTGCTTAATTATTTTTGTTGCCTGTTCTCAACCCCCCTGTGTTTCTGCTGTCTCCTTTGTCAGGGCAAACTGCAGTTGGTAGTCCTGATTGTAGGGCTGACAATTCACACTGACAATTCACACTATGCTGACTAGTTGTGCAAGACATTCAAGTTAGGGGAAGAGAAACTCCACATATCTTGTGTAACTAACCAAAACCATGTAAATTACTACTGAATATGCAACTAGGACTGCTCTGCTTCCTGCAGGAAAAAAAAAAAAAAGGATGGGAACTTCTTGGTAGGCTTTTTATGCATCCTGCTTCGAAGCTAAGAAGAGCCAAGGCTGTGAGAAGAAGCAGGGGTGCCCCATAGGAAATTTAAACACAGCCTGAGACAGGGTGCCTTACCCTCCAAGCCCCCTGCTTGTCCTGTTTCAGTGTCATGGCTGTGACCTCACAGCCCCCATGATTTAGACCTCCCACTGTAGCCTCTCCATCCCCACACCCCCCTGCCTCCCAGCCTTGACACCAGAGCAGCCCTTACCACTCTCAGCAACCAGACCCAGAAAAGCCCCACTTTTACTCCGCCAGACACTCCTCTCTACTTGCACATCCCCTCTCAGCCCATCCCAATCACTTAGGCATCCCACCCCTGAACCCCTCTCTCCTCCCACCTCTAATCTGCCCCTGCTCAGAGGCAGTGGAAGGTTCAGACAGGTTGCACATCCATAGGAGGAGGATGCTGCCCCTCCAACAGACTTTGCCCTGGGGAGGGCAGTAACTGAGGCTGACAGGGCTGGTTGCCACAACCGAGCACAAACCTGGCCTGCTCTTCCCACACAGACAATTTTCAGTCCTTGCTTTGAAGGAGACAATTAGGACATCAGCCACACATCTCAAAAAATCTCCCTCAATGGCACCTGAAAAGAGATGAAAAGGACATGTTCAATGAAAAACAGGACCTGTTGAAGCCCTCAAAACTGAGCTTCAGTCCCCCTTTTTTTTCCTTTTTTGTAAAAGCAGCTGGAAGTTATTGTCTGACTGGATGGCAAACATGATGCTCTGTCCTGCTGTTGAGACCAAATGCAGGCAGAAAGCACAAGCTGTTTGCAAAAGGTCATCAGCCCATGAGTGACTTGCAGGGAAAAAATGTGAGTGATTTTCAGCAGCGAGGCAGTCTTGGGTGTTGATTATTGGCACCCGCAGCGAGACGGGAGCAGGAGGGGGAGGCTTTCCTGTGAACCAGTAACAGGCTAGTATGTCCCACATAAGCTAGTTAAATAACACAGTATTGACTCTGCCCCTTGGCTGGGCATCTTAGGTAAGAGTGAATTGTGAAATCCCCAACCCAATATTACCCTCTGACATTTGCTTTTGAAGAAGTTACCACAGAAACCTCAAAAGCAGGTTTCAGCGAGACACACACAGGGCTTTGGTCTTGTATCGGCCCCATGCAAGAAAGCATATTTCATCTCTCCTGAGGCCCCAGTGCTCCACAGGGGTCCATGTCCCAAAGGCAGAACTGCCTTCCCCATAGAAATCCCCACGGGATGCAGCAAGACCCCTGTGGGGTCTCCTGGGGTAAGGTGGGAAGGTGGTTTGAGAAAAGAGCTGGCTGAATAAACGTAGGAACCGCCATGCGTGTTCACAAACCCCAGCCCAGATCTGGGTATCTGGCTGATGAATAGGGATGGCAGCAGATGGCTGTAGGGGTTCCCATCTTCACCTCCGAGCCCTGCCCCTGCTTTGAGACAGCTCAGCTGTTAGTGTGGCAGTAATTGAACCACTGCAAATTACAGCTTGATATATTAAGGAGAACCAAAGCCGGTGCCAGTTTTTCTGTTAATATGACTGGTCTGTGAACCGTGCTGGTTCAAAAGCTGCCTCCCAAACAGCTGAGACACCTTCACAGCTCGAATGAAAACTTCCGAGAGAGAGGTGGGGCAGACAGCTGGCGGCAGGAATCACTGCAGCCATCTCCGGGTAAGTCATCATTGCCCGTGAATCAGAGGCCTTACAAAGTGGATCTGAGGCGGGATGTAAAATATTACACATAGCTCTAATAACTCTGGTGTTTTTTAAGCCTCATGATGTATGGCATTCCCCCATGGCACAGACTAAATCCATGACTGCATGCTTTCTAAGAAGCTTAGGAAGTGATTGTATAAAATTAGTATTAACTAGTTTCACTATTATTAAATGGAAAATTAAAGCTTTCAACACTAAGCTATTCAAGGTGGTTGCTACACAAATGCTCTGTAATACCCTCACCAACAATAACCGTCATTAAGGTGCTCCTTAAAAGCTGGGGGAATATGCATAATCTGTTGTGTTATAATCCACTTTCCTAGAGCAGCCATGAATTTAAAAATCTATTAAAAATGGCGTGTACAGGAAGCAATTTCCTGTAAGATCACAGAACGGCTCAGCCATAAATAGAGCAAACCCTATCAGTTAAGTTTCAAAGGATAATCAGACATATCCTGTCCCGGATTCATAACATCAATTTATCTGTTTGGCTGACTTTGCTTCACTCTTGGTATAATAGTTTGTGGTTCCAATGTACCAGGATACTTAAGGAAACCAAAAACCATGAAGGATGTTTCTTTTGCTCCACATTTTGGTCATCTTAAAAATCATGTCTCTTATTTTCCCCTTTTCTCTTATTTTTTGAGATCCTCAGCATTTACAGACTTCAGATCCATTGCATTATCTTTAGCTAGGCAAACAAACACAAATTCCCCCTCCCGGGCTGCTAAGACAAACCAAAGGGAAAAGTTACTATCATTGCCAACAGGGCAAAATGCTGCCACCAGAATAAAGGTAGCAGCTGCTGCTGTGCCAGAGCCTCAAAGAGTTGTCCACACGCAAGATGAGAAAAAGAGGGTGCAAGTAAGTACCCCAGGGCTGCAATGAGACATCAAGCTGCCAGTCAGGCCACGGTGCTGTACCTGAATAGAGCACAGTGGAGAGGGTCATCTTGCATCAGACCTGCAAGGTTACTAAGTAATTAGTTTCCCTACTTTGCACATGAGAAAGTGGGGACCAAATTATTTAAGGCCATCCAGTGGGCCAGCGGTCTTTTTCTCACAGCCCCTGCGCTTATACACACGGTTTTCTAGAATAAGGTATTCTACGTAGAGCATTCAAAATAAAATTATAAGGCTTAAGACATCAAGAACAAAGAACAGTGCAGATTTTCTGGTCTGATGGGTCCTTGATTTTCTTCTTTGCTAGTAGCCACAAGAAAGGAACTGAGGAGCAAAATGGGAAAGGGGAGTATAAAATGCCCTCTAAGGTTCAGATTTTTGTAATTATTTGGGTGGACAAAGATTTTGTTGGACAACCCCATGTTCACCCACTGAACGTGGAGGCAGTAAGTTCTCAAAGGCAAGGCAGTCTGCCAGGCATCCAGGTGAGGTTTTAATGGGTGAAGGTCTATGTTCAGCAGAAATTAGTTGAATGTGAGATGTTTTAAACAAGACATTTCTGTCTGATTCCATGTCAGAAGGTCACATCTATATGCTCCCAGGACTGTCAGTCAGGAGTCGTCCCTGGAGTGAAGCTTCCAAACCAGCTTTTTCTCATTAGAATAAAAAAAAGAAACAACAACAACAAAAATTAAAGAAAACCGCCTAATCATACAGTTATAGTTCTTGGATTCAGATTTCTGAGATTTCTGACTCAGGAGGAATGGGATGGCCTCAAATTTAAAGGTCCCATGTGCCAGAGTAATGCTGCACCCGTGTATGTGCAAAATTCACTAGCTACCTTCTAGACAACACCAACAAGCTTCCTTCAAATGCATTTTATAGAAGGCCTGGTCCTAGCTGTCTTCCAAAGATGCTGTGTAGTCAAATATACCCCAGAATGGCAAATCTAAGAATCCTGTGGAGTGCCACCATGAGCAGAGGCTGTGGCACATCCCATACACCAGCCCTTGGGCACTTCTCCCTACGTTCACCTGCAGGAACTGAGGAATCAGGGCTTTTCCCTGATTTTCCCTGATCAGGGGGAAGAGACCTTTTAAGGTCATCTCTTGGCACAGCCCCTCCCTCTCCCCCCTACTCCTTGTAAAACATTTTCCATGAATATACTGGCCTAGATTTTGCCATCAAATATCTTAGTGCCAACTTACTGCTCATGGAACATGGTCTGTTCTTTCATTAAAAAAGCTTTAAATAAATCTCCCATGTGAATAGACAGGGTTCAGCAGGCAAAAAAACTTAGATTTTCAAGAGCCTTCACTGTTGTTTTCATTAAAATTAGCAGCAAAAATCTCATTAAACTGAGAACACTGCAGCCAGTGCTAAAATCCTGTCTGCACTGACTAAAATCTACAGTCTTACTCCAAACAAAAATCAGTTCCATGCAAGAGGCTTAAAAGAACTAGACTATGAACAATCCATAAATTACCTCATAGGCTAATCAGCTCTTCAAAGTCATTCTTATTTGTTTCTTGGAAATGAAAAACACCCAGAAGAAAGTCTTCAAGTTCATGAAAGTGTTTTCTCTATAGCTACATGAAAAAGATCTGAGTATTTAAGCAAACGATGAGCACTCAGTAATAACGTCTTCAAAGTGTGCCCTCTATGCTAATGTCCTTGATTGTGATAATCAGAGGAATAATAAAATTATACAAACTAAAATTCACCCATTCAAGTGGTGCCTGCTTGAAGTTAATTCTCTGCATGGAGGTCAAATTCGGGCCGCTGTAAAACTGATAACCAGATAATGCTAAAGCTGGTAGGAAACTCTGACAATGTTTTTAAAATATATGATTGATGTTTTTCTTTTGGTTTTCATAGATTTCTTTTTTTCCTGTTTAGATTGTAAAATGGGGAGGCTTAGACAATTTGGAGGACTGGAGCTTTAGTATGCCAGATTTAATACAGCATAAACCCCTACTTTCCCAAGGAGATACCTCATAACTGGTCAGTGGCCACTGTGAAATGAGTTGGTGGGAGCATTTTGGGGAAGTTTCTTGGGAGATCATGGTCTCACAGGATTTCAAAAGGTCAAAGTATGATGGATTCTCCCACTATAGACATCACTGGGATTAATGCACTCTGGTTTAGACCTATATTTCCCTTCAGATTTCCACATCTTAGAGAATTGATACATCTAACATCTAATCTCAGGCATGCTGGCACAGAAGCTTTCTATTTTGGTTTGGATTTTTCTACGTGACAGGCAGAAACTGGGCCCATTTTAAAAAAGCAAACCACCTTCTGTTATATTGTTAATTGGTTATTTTCTCAGATGCCCTGGTGGTTAAAGAACCTAGTGGTTTTACTGGAGTATGAGCTCTTTCCACTCAATAGGTAAACAAGAAGTTTTAAAATATATTTAATTTTTATTATTTTCAGCCCTGTCTATTTTAAAAAAAAGCCCAGTTCCTATTCCTCCATCCCACCAAGGCTGAGGTATTCCCAAATAAGCCTTCCTCTATACAAGCATTTGTAAGCGGCTACCTCCTGACATCCCTAACCAAAACTTGACCCAAGAATTGGACCATCCTAACACTCTACACGATGTTATATCACGGCATTCTGGAATTGCTTCTTCAGCAAACTTATTATCTTACTTATCTCTTTTGTCAGACAAAAGAGAGCATGACTGCCCACTTAGATAGTCCTAACTACATCTTCCCAGAAAGTCTAACAGCAGCAAAATGTCCCAGCTCCCCTCTGGCAACTGTGGCTCCCAAGTCTCCTTAGCATGAAAAGGCCAAACCCCATAGCGGAAAGCCCAATGTCACTTGCTCTCAAAAGGGTCATTTATCACCCACATCACGGAAGTGCTTTCACAGTGCGTTTCGCAGAGAAATTCTCTCTTTAGGACTTCTGATGCCTTTGCTCAGTCAGCTTGGAGGTCCTTCTGGCTAATTAAATAAAACTACTGCGTGAGCTCCCACCTACAAGTGGCTCTAGGAAAGTAAAATTAACGTCTGCAGTCACCTTTGTCATCTCTCAAGAGACTTTTAGGAATATGGAGCCACTAGTACCTTTCTGTTTGATGGGAAAAACATAACGAGACATCTGATAGTCCTCCGTATGTTTACAAGGAAGAAAACAAGCAAGTCTAATCTGTGCATCAGGAATTCAGTCCAGTCTCTTATTCCAGTCCCTCTTATTAAAGAGTTGGCTTGAGGAAGCCAGGCCATCACCAGGGCACTTGCACTCTTACTTTGGCTTTTCTGAGAGTCCAAGTGGGAGTGATCCTTCCTGGACAACCTCCTCCAGCCCTGAGACAACAGTGTGCCAAGGACTTCTCTGGAGGAGCAGCTCTCCAGGGAGGCCACTGCCGCCAGCCCTGCAGCCCACCCAGCCAGGGGCTCCCACCACCCGGAGCCAGCTCTGTGCTGCCACTGAGTGTCAGCCCCTGCTCCCCACCCACACCCAGCCCAGGCAACGAGTCAGCATCGTCAGCAAATAGGGAGTTGTCGTGCAATGCAGCAGTGTGGGAACCTCAGTCTCCTTCCAGGCAGTGCCCCAACTGCTGCTTGCAGCATGGGACTTTCTCCCTGGCACAACGGAATCATAGAATCATAGAATAGTTTGTGTTGGAAGAGACCTTTTAAGGTCATCTAGTCCAACCACCCTGCAATGAGCAGGGACATCTTCAACTCGATCAGGTTGCTCAGAGCCCCATCCAACATGACCTGGAATTTTTCCAGGGATGGGGCATCTACCACCTCTCTGGGCAACCTGTGCCACTGTTTCACCACCCTCATTGTGAAAAATGTCTTCCTTATATCTTGTCTAACTCTGCCCTCCTTTAGTTTAAAAGCATTACCCCTTGTTCTGTCACTACAGGCCCTGCTAAAAAGTCTGTCCCCATCTTTCTTACAGGCCCCCTTGAAGTACTGGAAGGCTGCAAAAATGTCTCCCCAGAGCCTTCTCTTCTCCAGGCTGAACAACCCCAACTCTCTCAGCCTGTCTTCACAGGAGAGGTGTTCCATCCCCCTGACCATTTTTGTGGCCTTCCTCTGGCCCCACTCCAACAGGTCCATATCTTTCCTGTGCTGAGGGCTCCAGAGCTGGACGCAGGACTCCAGGTGGGGTCTCACCAGACCAGAGTCAAGGGGCAGAATCACCTCCCTCGACCTGTTGGCCACGCTTGGACACCTACACCATGCTACCACACACAGTAGCAGGATGGAGAATGTCCTACCCTAAGACATCTTCTAACCTTCTGACTGGGACAGCTACATGGGAGATGTGGGTTCAGACCTCCTCTGGTAGAGAAAGAGATGGAAGTCCTGTGTCCTATGTTCTGGCTGAGTGTTTTAAACCCAGGAATATTTGACTGTAACTTTTAGGGGGAAGTTCTGATTTTATATGTGTGCTCTGGGTTGCCTTTTGGCTCAGACTTTAGGTGACAAATATGAGCAGGAGGGATTGTGGATCATGTAGGGGTGTAGGCATGCCTGTACTCAAAGTAAAGCAGAAGCAGAAACAAAGCAGACATGCCTAGAAGCAGCGATGTTAGGGACTGGCAGAACTTTGTTGGTAAAAACTTGATGCCTGCTAGCTTTATGTGCCTCCTAATTTGTAGTAGATTAGTTCATTTAATATCTGGGCTTGCTCTTCTCTAGGGCTGAGACTTCAATGCTGAAGTCTTTCTGTGAATTCATCATGACTATAGTTAAATGTCTAGTGTACCAGGAGTCCAATACCAACATCTGGGAGAGTCACATTCCTGTCCCTGCTCTAAATAGTATTTTTTAATGTAAAACAGAAGCCCACCATGCAGAGACATTCATAATGATTCACAAGGTCCCAAGTGACATGGAGTTGCATGCATATCTCAATGCTCTACCGCTAGCCAAAAGCAGATCTGAGCCCTGGCCTCCATCCTCTCTAGACGTGAGATGATTTTGTTTCATATGCTGTTTTCAGAGTCAGACTGTACAGCATTTCACCATTTCACCACAGCACGACAGGTGGAAGCACACTTACCTTGTGAAACTCATTAATGAAGCAGCAAACTATGGCCTGCTTTCTCTACAGAGTAGAAATAGAAGCAATGAAGCAATGGAGACATTCCTACTAGAAAGGGCAGTGCCCAAAAACAAGAAATGAGAGGTATGTTTTGAGGGTCTAAGTTGGCAACTAGACATTTAAATCCTCCTTGCAACCCTACCTCCATCCTTCTAGATCATGAGGACCCTAGGTGTACTTCTACTTACAGCAGCTCAGCACCTTTCTGCGCTACCTGTGTTTGTTTAGTAGAAGCAATATTGATATTGTTGTCTCTATACTTCACCCTTGCAAGCAATGGAGCTGACTACAAATTAGGTCATTAGAAAAAGGTAAATAAACTATTATACCCATTAAATGCGTGGATATAAATGCATGCAGTCAGGCAAGACAATTAGGTTCAAGGCATCATTATATTCTGTACTTCAGAGACAAACATAAGTGCTGGATCCTGCCTGGAAAAGGTAACAAGATGAAATGGAAAGTGGTTATTGGGTTGAGGGGTACTATTCCGTACCATATTACACAATTACCTTATTTCCTGGGGCATTATAATTAACACCACAGTCCTCCTCACTGAGCTAAATACCTCCAGGACAGAGCTGAGGGCCATCACCAGAGCAGCACGGGGACAATAACTTGTGCTATACTCCCTGGGGACTTAAGGGCATTTTTTTATAAGCATTTAGACTTTGACCTGTGTTTCCTGTCAAAACCCAGTGAATTTGGACCAAAAACACTGGGACCAGCAGAGTGTTCAGAAATGCCCAGAAACGTATTCAGAGCTGTTAATGCACTTCTGTTCTTCTTAAAGTGACATAGGTGTAGGAGAGGAGAGGGAAGTAGCAAAAACACAGCATCTTCTCTCTATGCCTTTTTGATCTCTCCTCAGCTGCTGCTCAGCCATGGCAAATAAGGCCTAGAGATACAATCCTAACAGAAGGTCAGACCAACAAGAGAGCATGTAACATCTGGGTGAAAAGTTTCTTGCACCGTGGGATGATAAGGAGCAGGCTATGTTTTGAAAGCAGACTCTTTGACATAGGGTCTTGCATTTCATCTTGCTGTCACGCTGTGTTACCACACCACATCACGCAGTGTGACATAACCGACAAGCCCTGTTGTAACCTGCCTTAGTATGTGTCATGGGAAGGCAACCTGCTGCCTGATGCTTGTAAGGGTGCTTCAGAAAAAAGGCAGTCCTACTACTTCCCCACACCCAGAATTGTACCAGAAGAAAAGTTGAACATAAAGAGCTGCTCTCTTCCTGCCTGTCCATAATCAGTTCCAAGCAGTCACCACTTGTCCCCCAGAACATTTCAGAAATTCCAGAGTACATAGTGATATAAAGCCGCTGAAATGGAGTAATGTCCCATGAAGAAAGAGGCTGCCTGTTGAAACCTACTATTTCACATTCAAGTAGGAGGTGGTATGATAGAGCACACCACAGCAGAGTCCTGGCAGTGCACATCAGCAAGGACAAATGAACTTTTCTGTGCTGACTAAAGCATTTCATTGTTGTCTTCCACTGAAGTTTGCTCCTTTGGCCTTCTTTGTGGCTTGCTGTCTTCATGGTAGTGATATCAGCTGGGAAGTGATACCAAGAAACTACTCAGAATCTGAGAACTTTACACTTTTCTTTTTGCTACATTCCCCAGGAATTACCAGTTGCCTCACTTCGTGGATGGCCCCACAGATGACATTTAAGCAAGCGCTCTCCTGATTTATCTTGTCCCCAGGGGATTTCTAACCTATGTGGACTATGTCTGTGGATAATGAAATACATTGTCATACCACAAATTAAACACATTAAACTAAATGACTGTCTCTCACATTCTTTCTCACTTTGTGAACTTCTAACCGTGTATCATTGTCCCTGACATCTTCAATACCATGGACTCACTTTAAATTCAGAGAAATAAATTCTGTCCCACAGCTCAATAAGTAGCATTTTAGAAAGCCTCTTTTTATATTCACCAGCAGGTCATTCATCCCTGAGTGCCAGCTCAGCAAAATGGTGAGACACTCCCTTGCACCTTGGCATAGAGATGGTTTTCACCCAGCACGAAAAATTTGCTTCCCCAGCAAACAGAATTTAACCGTGAGCCATGTAGGCAAAGAGTCGAGTTGTTTCACTTCTCAAACTCCCCCAAAGAATTTTTTTGTCAACAGGAGGCATTAGGGAAAAGACATCGCTCTGTACAATGTGAGGTACAGAATCCCCTGGTGCCCCCCTGTCCCACCAAAGGCTTCATGGTGCACAGGCGGGAGCACCTGGTCTGTAGCACGCTCACTGCAGAAGAATGAAATAGTCACATCTTTAAGCATTTATAGTTTGGGGTGAAAAAACAGAGCAAGATACAGGTCAAATTCTCCCACCATTGCAACGCACTGGGCTCCACCTTGCGAGGTTGTATGTGGCCTCCCGTGGCTGCGGCCTCGTACCTCTGCTTTCTTGCTGAATTTCCTCAGCAGACCATACAGTGTGATCATGACAGAGCCATTGGCAGCCTGCCTGGGCCTCTCCCTCGAGCAGCATGCGGGGGCCATACAAAGCCAGCAAATCCCCGGGTGTTTTCATCAGGTGCCGAGTCCTTTGGTGCATCAAGGCAGGCATCTCGCTGCGTGCGGGAGCAGCCCGGCGTGACATCAGTGCGAGTGGTATGGGGAGGGGAGCAGCTCACCCTCTGTGTACGCAGCAGCCACCTAGGCGAATGGCTGCGGGCGGTGTGATTAATAAGAGCTGGGATGTGCAGCTATCTTGATGAGAGAAGCAGATTGGATTGCAGTATGGGTTACTGTTCGCGTATTCGCAGGGGGAAAAGACAGTGGTAAATGTTTCCGGGGACAGACGGACACGACCGCAGCCCCAGCTGTATAACCAGGCACCTTCAGGAACCCCAGGACGCTGCAGCCATGGGCAGGCAATGGAGGAAAGGTGTACTGAGAGGCTGAGGCTTGGAGGGAACGGGACTGACAGCATCACCGGGCCAAAGGCCGGATGGCAGCAGTGGGACTCTACAGCAGGCACCCTTCTCAGCTTTGGGACTGGGATGTGGACCAGCCAGGGCCCTCCCATCAGACAAAGCTGCCACCATGGGCCACAGATGTGAGGCGAGGGCCAGGACGGTGGGCGGCACTTGGCCCACAAGACTTGACAGGCCCCTGCGCTGATGGCACATGTGGGATGGCGACACAGCTCTGGGGCTGAGCGGCCACCTGCCCTCGGGAGTGGGACCAGGACCGGCAACTGCAGAAAAAGACATCTCCGGCTCCTGGCAGGTGGCCTGCCCTCCTCGCGCTGCGGTCTCGTCGGATCACCTCAGAGAAAATGGCTGAGTGCCTTGGCCGGCGCCCAGGCGGGACAACAAAGGGTGAGTGCGGGTGATTCACCCGCCATGCCAGACAGATCTCCCTCCCCACCGGCGCCCGTCCCGCTCTGCGGCAGCACCCCACTCGCCCCGGGCACGGACACCGGTGGCCTCTGCTCCACAGTGACCCCCGACACCATTTTTTAATGTTTTAAGCTTTTAATCCCAGTGAACTGGCACAGCTCCAGCATAAAACCCTTCCAGTTGACAGGAGCCTCTCTGGGCCCGTGGGCTCCCACCTCACCCCAGAAGTGCCCAGCTCTGTCCGTGGGACAATCCCTCTCAGCTGCCACCCGACTGCCTCACACAGCCCCGCTTTCCTCCCCGCCTGCACCTCCGATGGGCTGTTTCAGAGGAGGAACGGGAGCAGATTGCTTTTAATTACACTGCTAAGTCCTTGGTTTCCACGGTTTTGTCCTTGTTTAGCTCCTGCCACAAATCCCCAGTCCCTACAGAGCCCAGGCTGCTATAATTAGTATTAGGTAAGATTAGGATAAAGAGTAGCTAACTAGCTAATTTATCAGAATCCAAAAAGGAACATACCCTGAATGTTGATGCAAATTACAGTTAAGGTCTATCTATCATTCCTCACATCTTCACCATCTTTAGTGTCTTGAGGGTTGGTTAGAGCAGCAATTTCAACAAGCTTGTTCACTGGGCATTTGAGATACTTGTCTCTAAAAGCACTAAAACAACACTCATGCTTTTCCATCTTATTTCTCAGTGGCCTTTATGTAATGTATTGCCCATCTTTCAGAGACAGCAAGGCACAGAGGAAAGTGTTGGAGAGGAGGTTTACAACCTCCCTTTTCATGGAATTTAAAACAATGAGGTTTCTTCAAAATTACAGAAATGAAAACAATTCAAGCAAATGCACAGATGGTCAGATGGGAGCAGAAGGCTCACAGCTGGAGAAATTTTATTGAACATACATGTCATATCAGACACTGTATCAATACATATCAATGCCCAGATAGTCCCAGAGCCCCACCCCTCTAAACCCAGAAGCCCATGTTTTATTCACTACGTGTCCAATACTTTGAGATAGTACAGTTACGTATTACAGTAAACATACATGCACATCTCTATTGCATTGTTGTTATCATATGTCTACCTCATACATAGATATAAAATATTTTGTGTTCCCTGTGGCTATGCCTGTACTTCTTAAAAACAGAATATTATACAACATTGTGGTACAATGTTTTCACAAATAAATGTATTATTAGTAATAAAATATCCTACTCCAATTTACATTTAAGCATCTTTTGCTTCCGGCTGGGGAAGCAGGCTTGCAGTGACTTCACAACCTCTTAAACTCTAAATACAGCTAAACATCTTCTGTAGAAAAAAACAACCTGTCATGATTTATGGGTAACTCTCTCTGTTAATCCTAATAATAGGGTTAGGATAAGCAATTTGCAACCTACTTTAACCTTTAGATTTAAGGATCTTCAGAGTTTGTCCTTCCGCTGCTCTTCAGCACAAAGGCAAATGGGCAGTGAAAGAGGAGCAGCACACTTGGCCATCCAAAGCCAGAACTGCCAGATGAAAAACAGGAAACCGATCCGGTTTAAGAGCAACAGCAATCTGTAAATATGCATCTCGATGGAAACACGTTCTCAATCTGCAATGTTCTGAGCATACACCCCTATGCTTCACAAATGCCTGGAGGAGGACAACGACATTGTAAAACTGACTCCAAGCAATCTCATCTTCTGAGCTACAGCCTGGCAGCCATATAAATGGTGCAAGGATGACATTCCTCTGTCCCTCACCACTGAGTCACTGATTCCCACCTTTTAGCTGGGGAATGGACACACAGTCTCTTCTGACCCTGTATTTTATGGTTCCCTGACCCCATTAAAGCCTGCACAACCCTTACAGTAATATGGAACTGACCAAGCATAGCCTTTGTATGAAAGTGAGTCTCTCATTTGTCTCTGTACCTGTCTGTCCCAGCTAATGTAATTTCTGCTTCCCAGTCCCCATCATTTACTAGCCTCATGCCTGCTTCCTGCTGCACAAGCTAGACTCCCTGGCTGGAGTCCGTCTCCATAATGCTCTGCAGTCATCAAATTGCCATGATGCATCCTGTCAGTGTAGACAGCATGGAGACTACAGTGCGGTAAGTAAGGGTAATGTAATGCGGCCACGGGGCCAAGAGGCCTAAGAGGAGCCGAGACTGGAAGCACAGGAAGCCTTCTCCATGAGGCATTAGAGATACTCATGCAGCCACACTGATTAATATTGCCTCTCCCAAAATGAAATATGCCATCTCAAGGTCAGCGTGAATGAAAAAGCACACAAGGATAAAACTTCCAGCTTGCTCAAACTGAAAGAAGAAAAAAAAAGAATGCAGAGCAGAGGGAAGCAAGTGGTAATAGCAGTAAAGATTATAGAGGAACTTCATAAGGATTACTGCCTCTCATGTAGTAAAGAGGGTTGCTTTTTCTCTCCCTTTTCCTTTTTTAATTATTTCTAAAGAATCAGTCTAGGCTGATAATTCTGCAGATGGACACTGAACAATAAGCTGATCTCAGTTCAGGAAGAAGTTCCCATTACAGACAGCAAGACATGCAGACGGCAGAAAGTTCAAATGCCTCCGCAGGAAAATTAGACAAACAGTACATGGAATACAGAAAGGGCCTCTAAGGGTTACAGCTGGCCTTGAAGGCAAGGGGAAGACACTTAAATAACATACCAACAAAGGAAGGAAAGGAGTAATACAGCAGGTGAGGATTTGGACGTGTTTTTGCCTCTAGACTCCTGGCAGGGACATTTTTAATGGTCTGTGCGGGTGAGGTATTTTGCAGGAATCCCAGGGAGGCTACAGGAATTGGTAATTGCTGGCAGTAAGTTTGTTTCAATGAGTGCTGTGGTTTCGCTACACCTCTGTAGATCAGGCCCCATCATGTCTGTGAGTGACACCAGCTCACAGCACCATCTGAATGCAGTGGTTATTATTAGCACCCATGCACTGTGGATGTACAAGCTTCAACCACTCAGGCCCAGCCTTTGGGAAGAAACAGCCTGTGTTTAGCTGTGTACATTTGCAATGATTCATGAGATTGTCTGCAATCGCTGTAAAAATAGTACTTACGCAACTCAGGAGCTACTACTGAAATCCTGACATTATTGGGTCTTCCCCTCTTAGTCACACTCATTTCAATTAATTTCCATGCCGCCAAGAGAACTTCATACAGAAAAGGCATAAACCTGAAAGAGGAACCGGGGGAGTTAGGAAATGCAGCGAAAGGGGATGATCATTTCTTTGCAATTGTGATGAGGAAAGATTGCAGCTGTTATTCCCCCTGTAGAAGTGAAATGTGCAAACTCAACGAAAAAAAGAGACAAATCTGTAGACACTTTTTTTTTTTTCCCCCCCGAGCTGATGTTTTTCTTTACTTTTAAACTGAGCAGCTAAGGCATGGCTGGAAGATATGAAGGAACATATGTTTTTCCACCCATTTTCCACCAGTGCTGTCCAACCCTTTCTCCATTTCTATCAGGGCCCAGATCTGCACTTTTTGCTGCATTAGCAGCCTAGTGCATGTCAGCAGTGCCCTGATGAAGACCACTTGAAGGGTGTCTCAGAGCACACACAAGCACACAGGGTTTAGCCCTTTCACACGTAAGCAACCTGCCAGACCTCATCCACTGAGCCATGGGGCCCTTGTCCCCCATGCCTTGGGGGTTTTCCTAGCCAAGGCCCTATACTGCCGCCACACAATAACAAACACAGACAGAGAAGACACCTGGGTGTCTGGATAGGGACAAGGCCTTCTTTCAGTGTTCACAGCCACCCTTAAAAAATTTTCAGAGTAGAACTTGTAGGGCCAAATGCTGACTCCTTTTCATATAATGGCAAAAGAACTACAACTACTGCTGGACCGATGGAACTCATAGGTGTTGTTTGGTGCAGGAGCTGCTTCCTAATGTGGGGAACACACAAGATAACCCAAAGGCACAGGCCATCAGGACAGGGACACTTTTGTCTTAAGAATTCTATGGATTCCTGTTCACTCCCGTATTAACTCGAACCTGTGCTGTTACATATCCATGGAGTTACACTGGTGCGGAAGTTTAGTCTCAGCACTACAGATTGGACTGGATTTGGTCCTCATTTCTTTTGAAGTCATCTGAAATCCAGCTGAAATTGGTAGAGCTTTGTGCATTTGGCACACTGGAAAACAAGGCTTTTGGACTGCACCCTCTCAAAATGACCATTTGCTGGGACTGTGGTGGAGTATCATTTGTGTGTGCATGAGTACAAGATGAAGGCCTTCAGAAAGTTCTTGCCATAAAGTTTGTTGTGCACAGTGAAGAAAACCCAAATGACAAACTGCTTTATAGAAATCAAGCCTGAAGGAGTACTACTCGATTTTGCATTTGCAGCAAGGCAGGTGTGCAAAATTGAATTGGCCCGGAGGTACCTGGGCTAACTATATACAAAAATATATGGTACCTAGGCCAAATTTGGGTCCCTTATCACAGTAGGTGACAATGATCTAATATCTGCTTGAATATCACTACAATCCTGCTGAGGCTGCCAGATAATTTTTTTGCTTTCTCACTCTGGGATTCTTCCTAAGTCTTCACCCTAGCATGGAAATGGGATTTCAAAGCTCAAGGTGCTCAACACAAGCAAAAGCAGCTTTGGCTTCCCAGTAGGTTAAATACAACTTATACCTCACTGGGCCAACAGTTTGCCTCTTCAGGGCTACATGGTAGAGGATGCAAAGAGACACATGGGTTTTGTAGAAAAGCAAGAATATAGCAATCAATCAAGCACATATACTCAACACACTGGAAAATCCTTCGCCTGTAACTGTGAGATACCTCTTAGGCCTCCAGGTGTTATGAAAAGGAGCACTCAGAGACACGTAGTCAGGGCAGAGCATTGAGCTGAAATGCAAACACTGAAAAGAGATTGTTAGGGCCATCATGTCAGGCTGGGCACCTTTTGCACCAGCAGTATTTCAGAACAATTTACAAGATTAGATGACAGCCTCTCAGAGTGCATGATCAGGCAGCAGTGTAAAACTCATAGCCCATGGATCTCAGGAACCTGCCTGAAACAATGAGTAATGGCAGAGAGCATTCAGGTGTGAAAGAGGTAGGTAGGACATGGAAAAAAAGGTCTTTTCTAGTTTCCTGTTATTTCTAGTAATGTGATGCAATGTGATGTTAGTTAAGGACATTGGTGTAATCTAGCTCCAAAATGTGTATTTGCTTACTCTCCATAGAACAGAGACAAGAGATGTAGCAGGTCAACGTTCTTCTTATTCAGCTCCCTGTGTCTCCTGATACTGAAACAGAGAGATGTCCTTCAGAGGAATGTCCCCTGTACCCATTCAATCTGGTCTCTAATGCCAACAGAGGTGGAGATTTCCATATAGACAGCTTTCCACTGGAAAACTGCCCTTTCTTCTAGAACATACAGCAGCCTTCGGTTGGTAATTAATGATCTGTGTTTTCTGTAGTCAGCCAGTACTTGATGCAATGGTGCTATAGAGGCACAACCATTCAGAGGTCATATTTTTCTATCCCACAACTGGACTTCTGCAAGCAAGCCCCCATCTGAACATATTTAAAAAAAAAAAAAAAAAGCCTCAGGATTGCAGAAGGAAAAAGAGAAGACCAAGAAGAACAGGAAGGATGACAGGGAGGGATACAGATTAAGAAACATCTGGGCATCACAATGTGAAAATACTCCCACATGTGAGACAAAGTGACAGAAAGGGAAGTATAAATCTCACTTGTGCCCCACCTGATTGTCAGTGTAACAGCCTGGCTGAGGTCTCTTTTTTCCAGAATACAATCACAGTCATTTAGTTCATGGCAATCAAAAAGACCAAAAGTATCCAGAAATAATCAAACCTGAAGTAGCTGAAGAAAGTACAAGATACTGGGTTTTCTCTGTACATGGGGAAGCTTAGGTAAGGAGCAGATGTTCACTGAAGCATCCATTGCTCCACATGCAGGGACTTCTCTGAGTGTCAAGTGCTTCCTCCCCACTCTGCTCCCGAGAAGGGTTCCCACTGACTCAACACTCAGAAGCAAGCCTGGAATTTCCATGTGGTTTGGGTCCTTGTTGCATGAGCTTCTTGCTTCAAATCTCATTGTCAGAAAGCTTTCTCCTGAAATCCATCTTCATATTCCCTTTTTCTAACTGTCTGCCATCCTCCCATGCTGCACATTTTCCTTTGGTCAGGGGAAGCGAAAACTGTGTTTGCCCACCAACCATATTAGCTTTCCTTTAACGCTGGAGTCATCACTCTCACCAAGAGACACAGGCATGGGGATCTCAAGGCAGTGGGAAAGAGAGCTGAGGTGTTCATGGCACAGCAGTGAGCTGTACCACTGGGAACCACATAGTACTGGAGGGCCCTAATGAAATACATTGGCACCAGTATAAACCATTGTCTCTCTGATTACAAAATGGCTGTGTTGAAATGACTACCAGGCCCTGCTAAAACACCAAGCTCTTATACACCACTTGTCAGCCATCATTTTCAAAGCACTTTCAGAGGGTGGGAAATGATTTATGCAAGGTCACTGAATAGAAGCAAAATTAAACCCCTCTGTGCCTGAGTCATCTGCCAGCATCCTAACCACTGAGATACTCCAGGAAACCCTGACTTTTTTGTGATGTTAGCCATCCACAGGGCAGGGTATAGCAAGATCAGCAGCAACAGCTACACAGCTGGGATTTGCTTAGACAGAGTTATCAGGACAATTTTAAGTGATGTAGCTCTGAAGCACTACATGTGAGAAATAGATCTTCTTTTCATATGCAGCAAAGCAATGTAAATCACAGCATATTTTATCTGGAATCTATGGAACAGAAGTGCTCAGGAAGGCCATACTAATATCACATTTTTGCTTAAAGTTGTCAAAGCAGGAAACGAATAATTTGTGAGGTAGGAGAAAAACTGCAGACTCTACAGTTCCGCATGGTTAATGATCTTTCCATGACCTTTCAGTTTTGCACCTCATCTTTTATTTAAACTACCCATTTAGAGCCACAGGGCTTTGTACGAAGCACATGTCTGGATCCATTTCCTTACAGCATTTCAAGATTAAAGTAAGAGTTTTTTGGTAAGGAAGCCAGCAGGAGACACGCTTAACGTTTGTCTCTGAGCAGTTTTACAGAGCTAAGCCGGGAGTCTGCACAGTAAGGCACAAAGGAGGCTGGGGGATAAGACTCCACAACTTTGGCTTGCCAAGTAACGTCAGGTTAGCCACTTCATTATTCAGCTTTTGGTACTTTGCTGCGCTGGGAAAATGGTTACCTCAGCTCCCTGCACTGTCACTAGAAAGAGGTAATAATGTGAATTACTACCTAAACTCAGGGGCTATGGAGAACTTAGGGTAATGTCTCTATCAGCTGTAGGGACACTCACTACAAAAGTTGGGTGGCCTGGCCTCATTCCTTCTGTGTCCAAGGTCACCCCCCTCGAATCCCTCCACTTCTTTGACAGAAGAATTTGGAACCTTAAAATAGCTCTCAAGATACCAAAAAGTGTTCTTTTGGAGGAATACACTGAAGGACTGAATTGAAGTGGATTTAAAAAAGCAGCAGACTAAATTTTGAGTCAATCTGCACAGTTCTCAGAAGTGAGGAGCGCTGGAAAGCTCTCTTTAATCTGCAGGGTATTTGCACATCACATCACTTAGCAGGAGCCAGAAGCCCAGGCTGGGGACACCACTTTGAACATCTCCTTGGGAAACAGCTTGGCCCAGCATCCTAGCACGCTCACTCCCACTGCACTGAAGTGCTGTGTGTCACTCCCTCAGTCTGCTGGAGCCATAAACTCCTCCCATTCCTTCTTCTGGGAACTGTTTTGCCATTAAAAAATGTAAATAATAGTACCTAAAAAACTAACCCATAAAAAGCTTTGAAGTTTGCTTACAAACAAAATACCTTCATAAACTCTCCCAATCTTGTTTGTGCTAAAATATTGACTTTTCAGGGAGGCAAATATTTCTCCATTGCTCATTGCATAGAAGCTTGTTCCTGCTGTTTATTCACATGCCAAGGCCAGTAAGTATTGCTGCAGTGTATATAATCCAGTTTAGAGGCTGCGGTACGGTTCCCAGCCTGTTCCCCAGGAAGTTAGCCAGTGGCAATACTTTCATTAACTTTGGGAAGAGCCAGGTTTTTATTTGCCTGCCTGTGGTGCTATTCTGTGCCTTAAAGTTTGCTTCAAAGTCTGTCGTGGTCTTTAGAAAGACCTTTTTTGCAAGCAGACTGCTGACCTCTCTTGTGTCCTGTTGCCGGACTCCAGTGCGTTGCACATGCCCTTCTACAAAGTTTGAATCATTTGTTTTCCCAGGGTAACAATCAATTGCAGATGATATTTGCAGCTGAGTCACTTCTAGCAAGGGCAAAAGGTAAGACCTGCTTGTGCAAGTGTAAACCATGTCCCTTCTTGGGGCTGTGCCATTTGACTATGGAGTGTGATAATTTTGCCCATCCTCCTCTCCCTTACACCTCATTGAGGTTATATTTTGCATGTTTTATTTGCAGAACAAGGGAGTTCTGTCAGGTTTTGTTTTGGGTTTTTTTTCATTCCTGTGACTACACTTCAGAGCAGCCATCTCAAACACTGGCCAAGTTCATGTAAAGTGCAGCTATCAATGCAGAGGAATAACCTCTCCTATCTGCCCTAGGAGAAAAAAAAAAAAATTTCCCTGGAAACGGGAAAAATAAACCAACCTATTGTATTTCCCTGACAAAGTCACCGCCATATCCTCCAACTCACCTCATTCATTTCCAGCCTCTCAAACATCCTCCCTCTCTGCTAAGCCAGGAAAAGAAGAAGGGCTACTACAGCACTGAACTCAGGCCATTTCCAGGCATGGAGAAGACGAACCAAACCTGGTCTTCTGCAGTGGAAATCCAATGCTCAACCAGAAGATCACTGGGGACTGAGGTCGCAACCTTATTTCAAGAATGAGGAAAAGCTCCTGCAGCAGACAAGCTCACACATCTGGTTGAGGCAGACAGGGAAGAGAGCTACACAGCCACATAACTGCTAACCTCATGTGGTGGGAGACACGTGCCTACTGTGTACGGGCTTATTGGCATGGAAGCATAGATAGACCTTCCTTGGCCAAACCCTTCCTCTTCTGGCTCCTGCGCTCAGCACTTCTGCTGTTGGAGGGAGGGAGTAGAACAACCCAAAGAAATGACAGGTATATTTTAGGTCAGTGATGGAGGTATCACTTGAATCAGCCTTCTGGATCCCAGAGTAATGTTCTACACATAGGAAGGTTTTCTTATCCTGTTTTTTCTTCTTTTTACTTTCTTTTTGCCTTTTCTCCCTTACTCTTCCCTTCTCCAATCCCCATCCTCACCATTTCTCCAGACACCTTACCTCCCCTTACTGCCCCAGCAGAAGTTTCTGATTGTTCTCTTTGCCTAGTCCAGATAGAGGGTTTTGGGAAAGGTGAGTCAGATTGAACATAGTGGACTGGACTCAAAAGTCTAATGCAGACACCTGCTCTCCTGCCAGACAGAAAAATTAATTCCGAGGTAGGTCCTGTCCAGATGCAGTGTCAGATGTGTGTGATAGACAGATGGACTGAAAATAAGGAGACCCATACCCTAATTCTCTATATTTTCAGACCAGGTAGGAAATGAATCTGTTTCCTGAACTTCCTCACATGGCATTTCCCCCTTCCCCACACACCAACGCACCTTTAGGTAGTGACAGACTTCATGCTTACAAACAAGGGAAGACTGATCTGGGATATGAAGGTCAGGGCCGTCTTGACTGCAGTGACTGTAAGGTGGTGGAGTACAGGACCCTGAGAGGAGGGAGCACAGCAAAAAACAGGATCACAAGCTGGACTTCAGGGTTTCTGTAGGTGTATCAGCAGCAAAAGGAAGACTAGGGAAAGTGTAGGCCTGGTGGCAAGTGGGGCAGGTGGCCTGGTGCAAAGCACATGGAAAAGGCCAGCATACTCAATGCCCTCTTCACCTCACTCCTTACTGGAAAGACCTGCCTTCAGGAATCCCAGGGCCCCGAGATCACAGGGAAAGTCTGGAGCATGGAAGACTTACCATTGGTGGGTGAGGACCAAGTTAGGGAATTTAAAGTGAACATACACAAGTTCATGCAACCTGATAGGATGAACCTACAAGTGTTGAGGGAGCTGGCCAATGTCATTGTGAAGCCACTTTCAGTTATCTTTGAAAGATCATGGCAATCAGGGAGATTCCTGTGGACTGCAAGAAAGCAAAAATCACTACTATCGTCAACAAGGGCAAGGAGGAGAAACTGAGGAACTACAGCCTAGTGAGCCTCACTTCAGACCCTGTGAATGTAATGGAGCAAATAATCCTGGAAACCATTGCCAAACATATCACAGAATCACAGAATCACAGAATCATTAAGATTGGAAAGAACCTTCAAGATCATCAAGTCCAACCATTAACCCAACACCACCATGCCCCCTAAACCATGTCCCGGAGTGCCACATCCACAAGTTTTTCAAATACTTCCAGAGATGATGACTCCACCACCTCCCTGGGCAGCCTGTTCTGATGCTTGACCACTCGCTCACTAAAGAAATTGTTCCTAATATCCAATCTAAACCTCCCCTGGCACAACTTAAGGCCATTTCCTCTCGTCTTATCACTAGTTACTTGGGAGAAGAGACCAACACCCATCTCACCACAACCCCCTTTCAGGTAGTTGTAGAGAGCAATAAGGTCTCCCCTCAGCCTCCTCTTCTCCAGGCTGAACAACCCCAGTTCCCTCAGCTGCTCCTCATAAGACTTCTGCTCCAGACCCCTCACCAGCTTTGCTGCCCTTCTTTGGGCACGCTCCAGCACCTCAGCATTCTTCTTGTAGTGAGGGGCCCAAAACTGAACACACTATTCAAGGTCCAGCCTCACCAGTGCCGAGTACAGGGGCACAATCACTTCCCTACTCCTGCTGGCCACACTATTGCTGATACACTGTTGGCCTTGGCCACCTGGGCACACAGCCGGCTCATGTTCAGCCGGCTGTCAACCAGCACACCCAGGTCCTTTTCCTCCAGGCAGCTCTCCAGCCACTCCTCCCCAAGCCTGTAGCGTTGCATGGGGTTGCTGTGACCGAAGTGCAGGACCCAGCTTTTGGCCTTATTAAACCTCATACAGTTGACCTCAGCCCATTGATCCAGCCTGTCCAGATCCCTCTGCAGAGCCCTCCTACCCTCCAGCAGATCAACACTCCCACCTACCTTGGCGTCATCTGCAAACT